>NC_088876.1:22126086-22426086 GCF_032884065.1 Artemia franciscana | reverse complement strand
TTAAATTCACTAATTACGAACAAAATAATATTCACGTTAAAAAGCTATAAAACTGTCATTTTAATCCATTTTTCATTTCTTCCATCCTCGGTCAATGACATTTGAATTACTCTTAAATAAAGTAGAAATGCTTCTCATTATTTTTTCACTAGGAACTAATACCTATATTAACTCCTAAAACATTATAAACTTAAATAAAATATGATTTTTATTTCCTATTTCTAAGCTAGAATAAACGCATTTTCATTAAATTGCATTTCAATTATGGTTTTACTATTGCAAATTAAATGAGTCGTAAATCGGTATTCTGTTAAAAGACAATTTATCCGTCTATTATTACCTAGTGTCCATTTGGTGGCTTATTTTAAGATGGTTGCTTTATACAAAATTGTTTCATCTTAAATATCTAGATTCTATTTTATATTATTAGTTGCATTTCTTTATTTAACTTGGTAAGTAAAAGTTTTATTAGTCTCATACCTACGCTTTAGCATTACAGAAGGCAATTATTTTTTTTATTACTATTAAATGTCTTTGATGTTACTTTGAATACACTCAAGTCGCCTTCCCGCTTTTCATAGAACAGAGGAAAATGAGAAGTAATCATTTACTAATCGGTGTTTTATAAGAAATATATGAAAGCACATTTTAGTAACTGAAATTAGTGTAACAATCTGACCTTTACTAAAAATTAATTTGTAGGAATATTTTTTTCTACTGTAGCATAAATTTTTGAAATTGAAAATTAGGCCGTCAGACATAGCAGAATAGACCAAAGTTGTAATATGCTTAGGGGCATAGAGGCCCCCCTCAGACCTTAGTCTGCTCCCCCCAGATGAAATTTATTTTTTTTCAAAAAATCACGTCAAAACTAAGATAAGCTTGCAAAATTCAAGCATCCAGAGAAACAGGTCAGTTGTCTATAGTTTATTTTACTCCTTATCGTACTATATGACTCATTTTTGATTTTTCACTGCAATTTTCGCTTGATTTGGGAAAATTGGCTCCAGCTTTGTCCCTCCAGGATTTTAACGAAATTACGCAACTGGAATAGAAATGTTTTAGCACATTACCACAGCGTTTATTAACAATTCATTTATATATTTGAATTATCTATTGTTTTATTAAACTCAAGGTAATTAAATGTGTAATAATTTACTTATGAACCTATATTTTCATTGATTACGCAAAAATTTCTATATTTTAGTGCATTTTCTAGTAGTGAAGTTCTTTGATGCTGAACATGTAGTTGTATGAAGTTTTTTTTTTTTTTTTTACTAAGAACCTAAAAGACATTATCTATCACAATAAATCGTTTTGCGGTTATATGTTTTCGAAGGATCAGAAATTTAATATTTTTTAATGCTTTTCTATGTTTATGAGGCTCTTAGCTTGTTGCTCTAAATATGAGGCTGATTTTGCTGTCTCTGAGTCCTTAGATTCGATTTATCTTGGCATGCTCATTCCCCCCCCCCCATTTCTTGAAAATTACTGCAAGCCAACCTTATCATTGCCATATTGGTCTTTATTATTCTTTTTGGTAGAAATGAGGATTTTGCCTGAGTCGCCATCTCCCCTAAGTGTTTTCACGAAGAAATTTTTGATACAATGAAAAAAAGTGAAATTTCGCTTTAAAAACCGTTATTTCAAAGTGACAAGTAAAAATCGCTGTTTCATAACGATTGCAAATACCTTTTGAAAAAACTTACCTAGTTTTTATATATTTTAAAAATTGGCAATTATGCATGTACTACAGACTCCGTAATTTGTTTTAAATCTATAATACTAATAGAAAGAGTTATTCCTAGAAATATTTTTACTGGATTCCGAACAACAATTTTCTACATTAGTGCGCAACACAAAACAACTTATTTTGTCAATGAATAAAGCGAGATATAAACACAAGATGTAAAAGTTCTTTTTTCTTTTTTTTATAATATAGATTGTTATATTCTGTATATTACAATATATTATATTTATATGTATGGACCTGTAGATTGTTGAAAATCAAGAAGCATCCTTACATCACCTGAAGGAACACTTCAGACAATACTGGAAGAATGCTAATAACCTGAGGTCATTGGATAAAGTCTTTTTCTGTAGTAAGAGAATTCCCCCTTAGAAGCAAAAAATAAAAAGAATCATATCCATTTTATGGAAATATGTCATCTAGCTTCTTTAATCTAAATATTAAAGTTTCACGGTGCACTCTTTTCTAGAATTAATACCTCTCCACTCGAAAACTTTACTTATAAAACATCAAGATTATGGTTCTGGACTCTTATGTAAATAATCAATAATCAATGTCTTTATTAACAAAGTAGAAAATATTTTGTAATCCCTGATACGCTTTTTTAGCTTATCAGTTTGATATCTTCTAGCTTTCATTTGTTTTTCAAAAACCTTCGAAAGCAGAGGGCTTTAAACAATCATCAGCAAATAAAAGCATGAAATTACTTTAGCCCGCATTTAGCTCCCGCTTTTTTTTATAGTTCCCTTTTCTGAGCCAAACTTTTCAGGGTTTATCTGTCGATTGTAAACAGGCCATTCCATTTTAGAGTTTTACAACTTTGCTCATAATATTTTGCTGAATGCAGTGGCAAAATCATAAAAATTTTACTATCAGAGAAGGATTTCCCTCAAGTTATTTCGGAATGCTTATGCACGGGTGCAAAATCGTAAAAAGAGTCGTTAACTTTCATGCTGATATCCAAAGGGTGATATTTGTAGCAACACTGGTTTAAGCTTTCCAGTAACTCAACGGATAGCAAATATCAATTTGAGAATTATTAGCGTGGAATTACTGGGATGAGATCTTAATTTTTTCGAATTTCAGAGTTTTTCCTTTCTTTTGTTTTAATTTAAAGGATAGGTTAATAATATGTTCCGTCGCTGTAAAAATTACAATGGCTAGGCAAGATATATTTTTATGCATAAAAGAAAATATTGTTTTGTATCATTATTAGAAAATCAATTTCAGTTTTTAAACACATGCCTTTGACTAATAATTTTTTTTTAATATTTGCCAAAGATTATTGCAAATATTTATTTTGGGCTAAATATTTATTTTGGACATTAGCTATGATGACAGTGATAATGTACAGTGTCACTTGGACGTAGTTTATAATACTCAAAGGATCAAACGGATATTTATCATTTTGTCCGAGAATTATAAATGATGACAAATTCAAATGGTGCAAAACATGTGAATTGCGAGTCTTGGCATCAACCTTTAATCCATTGAGAAGAATAAAAATGTATACTTCCAAGCAATCAAAAGTACCATAGAAAAGCCTAAAGTTATGTTAAGATTGTACAAAAATTAATAAATGTTTCTCTTATAACATAAAGGGAAGAAAGGAGGAGATAGTAAGGAGGGGAAGCGCTTTACTGCTAGAGGTTATTTTAAAATAACCTTTTTTGGTTGTATGAAATCTCCTTAAGCTATTGCATACGTCATTGCAAACATTATGAAATTAGTTGGAATTCACTTTAATTTCATAATATATGTAGATGTTGTTCAAATAAAATGGTTATGACTGCCTATAGGGAATCACAATTAAATAGACATAGTCGTGGTAAATATTACTAATAAATCCTATTGCTGGTGTAAAGCCGTGAAAAATCACGTGATTTTGAGGATTTATAAGATGCAGGTTTATAAAAAAGACATAGCAGCCAAGAACTACCATTTTCACATTTAAATGCTACTTTTAAAACTAGGCCCATATCTTACGAAGACGGAAACATTAAGTGCAATTCTTAAACGTTCTGCATGGACTTCGGCAAAAAAATTTGTATCAGTCGGGCCTCTTTCAAGTCTTTCTTTAAGGGGGAGGGTGGTCTGAAAAAATATTCGTTTCGGGGAGAGGGGTCTTAAAAAGACTTTAAAAAACATATCAAGAGAATTTTATTTATCATTTTGTTATGTTTTACGAGTCGGGCAAATATTTCGGGGGGGAGTCAAACCCAAATGCTTCCCCCCTGGATACGACCTTGATATCTGTTCTTTTGGCATCTAGTTTTTCACAGAGAAACTTAAGAGAAAATCATGGTTACTATGCAAATAAAAACAAACTAAACACAAACAGAAAGTATGCTCAGAGCCATGCACGGGTCTAGAGAATTTATGGGTTTCCCTGTTTCCTAGAAACATTTATTATTTTTATTGCATATTTGATAGTTTGCAGTAACTTTCAAATCATTTTCCCATTTATTTATTAGTGCTTAGTTTCCAGAACGCTACGTTATGTACTGCAACACAACTTGTATATAAATACTCTATTATGCCCATATCATAAAGAATGAGAACAATATAATATAAAACAAACCAAACAGCTGTAAACTTTTTGTAGTAATTTGCTATTCTTTAATGCAATCCTTGAATTAAGAAACTTGATACCAACATAAAAATTACGATACAATTCAGCATTGGAAGGAGAGGCTTGGTTTATGAAATCCACTGGTATGTAGGCTATTTGTATATTTTATATAGGAGATTAGTGGGAATATTAGTTATTGGCGTAACACCTACCCACACGAAGGGTTAAGGGTTCCTTTCTCTACTATCTGGCCTAGCCTAATGAGACTCTGAGTGAGTTGAGCTCTGTAAATTATTAGTTTACTTCAGCAGAGACTGTTCGATGGAGATATTAATAATAATAAAAATGAAGCTAGACGGGACCGAACAAATTGTTCCTTAGCACAAATCGATGTTTTAAATTTTTTTCTTAATAAATTACCTCAGATTTAGATTCAATGCATGAACTCGCTTCTTAAACGTCGACACGACGCTCTATGCGCCAGCAATGGCTCAGGAGACCTTTATCCTTTCTCTATGAACTGGCTTCTCCAAAGTGTTTCATTTATAATCAGGAACTTTTACCACGTTTTACTCCAGCTTTTGTAAAATCGTACATCAAAATAAAAAAAAAACTTTATGAAAGTGCATTGGCTACCTTAAATAGAAAACTTAAAAAGAGAAACGAAAACCATTTTAAGCTTTAAGATAAGATTTAAAGATAAGTAGATAGAGGAAGCGTTTTTTTTTTTTTTTTTTTTTTTTTTTTTTTTTTGCTGAAAGTGACCATAGCTATTCAATAGCCGTATTTTTGTGTCACCTATTGAACTAGGATTTCTTTCTAAGCTAATGGTAATTTTGAGCGTTTCTTAGGCTAGAATTTAAGGTTGAGCGATCTTGTCAGTATAAATGATTTGTGAAGTTACTTGTTAGCTCACATAACATACTACTTTATGGCCACGGTGCGAAATTAACAAAAATAAAGGAAGGGGGGAAGATATATTTTACAATCTGGGGTTATATTTTTAATTCTTTAAACGGAAATCCCAAACAAGGCACTTTTTGATGAAATTCCTCAAAAATTATTTTTTTTCAAAATCTAGGACGGCAGGCAAATATTACTGGATTTTTCTTTGAGTGAGCCAGCAGTTGTATCCATACGTAGTTCTAATTTGTAATCGTTTCCAAAAATTGCAAATATCAGGAATTTCTCAGCTGAAGAAGAATTAAGTGTTTTGATAATATCCTAATTTGGCTCTTACTCGATTTGTAAAAAACAATCTTGCAACACTTTTCGAAGATCTCCAGTCTTGAAGATATACAAGGCCATCTAGTGAACAGAATGAAACTACTTATATTGATCCCCGTTCTCTTGGAGGCATTTTGTATTCCACATAATAGCTTAGAGAAATAAGCTCCTTGACCAATAGGAAGGCAGAAAGCAACAGCCAATCAAAAGGAGAGAAACGGTTGCTGGGCGTTGAGGACACAATTTACTCGGTAACCGATCTGGTAAACTGGATCAAGAAAAATAAGGAAAAATTCAGATCCAATCAATAAAAATAAATTGAAAGGTGTCAGCTTATACTAGCGTAAAAATAGATTCGAAATGGGAATGCTTGTTGCATACCAATATTAATACACTTAAAGAGTAACTTTACTGTGCTCTACATATGATGTTAGAATCAAGGATAATCGCATGGTAACGCCCATACTTTGGAGTTGGGGTAACGACTAGGTATACAAGCCTCAGGATTGGTTGAATTGTTTGTTTTTTTTCGGTTAAAGGTTAACTGAGTCGCTCTTTTTGGGGTTTGGTAACGTGCAATTAAATTAATGACCAATAAAGTTTTTTATTACAATTAATTTTTGATTATAAATTAGTTGAGTAAACCCCATGATAGTCAGAAAAGAGCAACATGTTCTCTAAAGAATACAAAGACCTTAAAAGTTGAAATTAAAATAATATCATTTATTTCCAGCCAACCCGGGTTTTCAGCAACTTTGTCCACTAAGCTTAATTCCAATTTATGATTGACTTAAATCCTGTTCTTAGTTCTAGGATTAAATAAAGAAAAGCTATTTTTTTTTTTAAAGTAAGGCAAAGAGTAAATTTTAATTTGCAGAATAAAATCTATATGTATGGGTGAGTGTCCCCTCCTCAAACTTGGCTCTTTAAAATAAAGTTTCTTAGTATCTACTGAAAGTTTTTACGAGTGCAACAAATTTGGTTAATAAATAGTTACAAGTTTTTTTTTATCATATTGCGTTTTATAACCTTTAAACTGATACTTTTATTGTTTAAGCAAATGTGAATCATTAATTTATTTCATTCTTGATCTTTTTAAATGAAAATACGATACTTGTTAATTATTAAGAACACACTCAAGAATTTAAGATCTAAGGAAACCGGTTTCATAGCCACAAAGACGAGAGAAGGGTGACAGAATGCATTGAACTTACACAATTTGGGGTTATTTATTTGTGCATTAGGGGGTGGGGGCAAAGTATTTGGACACCGTCAAGTTAGAAAACAATTCTTACTTCATAATGTGCAAATTGATTTTAGATAAAACATTCTGCATGTGGGCCCGCTATACTTTACCCCCTACCCCCCCCCAATGTGCAAATATATAGTCCAAATTGTGTAATTCCAATGCATTCTGTCACCCATCTCCTGTCTTTGTGGCTATGAAATCGGTTTACCCAAGTCTAGAATGCTTGAGTGTGTTCTTAATAATTAACAAGTACCAAAAATACTTTGTATCTAATTTCAATCACCCATGTGTTTATCACTCTTTCTTAAGACATTATGAGCAAAAATAAAGACTTCATAGTAAAGAGCAATGGGTTGAGAAGAGAATAGCCTCTCTCTTATATGGATGCATGTCTGATCGTTTGAAGTTTTAGTTTTGCTGTTTACTTTAATTTAAATGACAACTGTCTTTATTATTTCTTACCCGAAACGCCCAGGACTTCCATTATTATGAGAAAGGCTATTGCTCTCTCAACCTCCTGCTTAAATAAGAATTGAACTTTTGGAGAACAATCTTCGAGAAAAGACTCATTTAGTTTCTTCTTTTCTAAAATAAATTGTGCTTTAATAAAACAAACTATTCTCTTCAATAAGAGGGGAGCTTTAACCTTTTTCCTCACCTATACTGATCGATTCGTCCAAATATACCTTCTTCCTGATCAAGGCAGGTCAGGGGCTATTTTGCAATCATTTGGATATTCATTCATTTTACGTAAAGTACTCCTCATATCCAATTTGAATATATGGACTTAAACACTCTTTTAACGCCTTTGGCGCTTCCCTTTCCATAACAGAATCCGTTGGCAAACACCCTAATAGATGGCGTGAAACTATAAGGAGCCCTATTACCGTTATTTTTATTGCTTGAACGATCTACATTCTATCATAATGGTTTTTTTTTACGAAGTGTATTGCTATCGACCTATGTTTAGACATGAATGGAATACCGTTCTTCAAATCGTCTCTGTGATTCTAGAGACTTAATAAATATCTTTTTGATAGTTCCCAGGTTTTTACTCGGTGACATTTTTGTCCTGCTTGGGCCAAAATTGAAATTATGCGAACAGAAATGAAAGAATCCAGTACTTTCCTGGAGATATAACTTTCTTTTTGTACTTATAAAGGGCGCAATATCTTCAAATTTTCATTTGGATGAGTTTTCTTTCAATAATTTGCGAGCACCAAATTTATGCAATTCCCACAGTGGAAACAAAAATTGGATGCATGACCATCCTTCTTTTGAAAAGTAAGAGATTTCAATTTTGTGGATAGTAGTTTTAGAGTTTTAAAGCTCCCTCCTTCCACCTCCTTTTATCAAAATTTATTTTAGTTGAATGGCTTTTATAATAGGCAAAAAATAGGCAAACAAATAATAAAAACACTAAAAAATAGTAACGTTCCTATGCTCATGAACATCTAGATGGGGTACCGACATATATACAAGCATAAAACATATTTAAATCCATTTTCAGTATAAGCCCAACTTTCCAATATATTTGCCACTCTCCCGACGTACTATCCAATATACTTCCCAACTATCAATTATAATGGAAAATTATCCATTATAATTGCAAATCCGAGCGTGATTAACAGTGAGTAACCTGAAAGAACCTCAATACAACTATTCCATTTTAATTCAAAAGCTCTTCAAATCTATCTTTGTACTGGAATGCCCTCTGAAGACGCCAGGAGGGGGGGTCCGATAGAGAATGATCAACACAAGAAAATAGAAGAGATCAACAAATGTATGAAATAAGAAAATGGAGAATGTTCCGCTTTAAATCTTGGAAAAAACAAAGCTCCTAACAGCACTTCGCCCCGCCCCCCTCCCGTAGAAAATTTTCTGATGGCACTCACGATACTCTTCCCCATATGACCATACCTTGTGCAAGTAATCGTATGAATATAGCATTATGTTGTGAATTTAAATATTTTTGCCATAGAATAGGAGCTATCACCCCGCAGCAACCACATTGCAGACCTAGTCCACAATATTCTACAAGATAAGGACTTATAAGACATAAAATTATGCACCCAATCCCTCGTTCTATGTTTGTTTGATGGCTCACTAAGAGTTAGAAATTTCCCTTTTCATCATTCCTCCCTTTTCGTGCTGAAGTAACAGAGTTTCTTTAAAATACTGCTAATTCAAATTCAAGGACCTTTGTGTGTGAGGAGGGTTTCTTAGAGAATTGTGATAAAATTCAAGCTTTAATGTAAAGAATGAGGGTTGAGGAAGTTGCTGTCACCCTAATATGTTGAACAATTTCTGTTCATTTTAAGTTGTAAGTTTGCTCCTTATTTTCAGCTGAAAAACTTGTTTTTCATTTAATTTCTGACTGTCCCCTCTTAAGAAATCATGATTTATATTAAGAAAATATATGTAAATAATGGGTAAATCGCATTAATTACAGCCCTTTACCCAGGGGTTATTTGGGATCATGTCATTCCCGAAAGCAAAGTTACTGAACCTTTCAACTAGGCTGAGTCAACTGGCTGTCCTAGAATTTTGATCAGATGTTCTTGGCGTAAGAGTAACATGAGAGGGGGACTAGTTGCCCCCAAATCTTTTAGTCACTTAAAATGAGCTCTAGAACTTTTTATTGGCGCTTGATTGAGCCCACTCCCGATCTCCTAGGACTTTCATTTTGGGGGATGTTTTAGTCTTCTTTTTTTTTCAATTAGGTAATGTGTCTCAGGGTCTTTACTCCAAGTAACTACAAACTTATTAAACTTTTCATTTTAGATTAATCATAAAAAGTTGATTTTTATCGATATTTTGCTACCCAAAATTGAAGAAAAAAAAACTTTTTTTCTTCAATTTTGGGTACTAGTTGCGCGAGTAGCCCCTTAGTTACATCGTTCGTTACCACGAGTTGTTTGATGCTTATGCTTGCTATAAGTTTGCATTTATACATTTTATGACTTGGACTTTGGATTCCTGCATAAACTGGAGTACCGAGGGACCCAGCATTATTTTGGCAACTAATTCAAATGAATATGAAAATCAACAAAATGAGCCATTTGGTCAAATTAAAATATTGGTGCCACAAGAGTTCATATTGTCGCTCGGTACTGTGTAGAGATAGCCTTATCACACATGGCACGGATAATTGCCGTCATCCTATAGAATTTTAACGGACTGGACGGGAAATTTTGTATTTTACCTCCTCGGCTGTTCGACTTCCAGAAATGGTATTAATCCCTGCAACACTTCCGATAGTTCTTGGAGTGGGCTGCTCAAACTTCCACCTGGGAGTCTTTACCGTATGTGACACTGAAGCTCCTAGTAGAGTTACTTCATGTAGCATTTCCTCGTCGGAGATTTCACTTCATTGTTTCAGTGGTCGATGCTCCATAATATATATGAGTTGCAGGAAATCAAACAGTTCGTGGTAACGAACTGTAGTAAGGAGCGACCCGGCTCAATAGTAACCAAAACTCTAAAAATTGGAATTTTGATACCAATAGCTATATCAAAAGAATCGTATTTTAATGCTGGTTTTAAATATATAAGTTTCATCAAGTTTAGTCTTACCCATCAAAAGTTACGAGCCTGAGAAAATTTGCGTTATTTTAGAAAATAGGGGGAAACACCCCCTAAAAGTCATAGAATCTTAACGAAAATCACACCATCAGATTCAGCGTATCAGAGAACCCTATTGTAGAAGTTTCGAGCTCCTATCTACAAAAATGTGGAATTTTGCATTTTTTGCCAGAAGGCAGATCACGGATGCGTGTTTATTTGTTTTTTTGTTTTTTTGTTTTGTTTTTTTTTCCCAGGGGTGATCGTATCGACCCAGTTGTCCTAGAATGTTGCAAGAGGGCTCATTCTAACGGAAATGAAAAGTTCTAGTGCCTTTTTTAAGTGACCAAAAAAATTGGAGGGCACCTAGGCCCCCTCCCACGCTAATTATTTTCCCAAAGTCAACAGATCAAAATTCTGAGATAGCCATTTTATTCAGCGTAGTCGAAAAACCTTATAACTATGTCTTTGGGGACGACTTACTCCCCCACAGTCCCCGTGGGAGGGGCAACAAGTTACAAACTTTGACCTGTGCTTACATATAGTAATGGTTATTGGGAAGTATACAGGCGTTTTCAGGAGGATTTTTTTGGTTGGGGGGAGGGGTTGAGAAGAGGGGGATATGCTGGGGGAACTTTACATCGAGAATTTGTCATGGGAAAAGAAAACTTCCATGAAGGGAGAGCAGGATTTACTAGCATTATTTAAAAAAAAAATTAAAAAATAAATGTGAAAAAGCTTTTTCAGCTGGAAGTAAGGAACAGCAATAAAACTTAAAACAAACAGAAATTATTACCCATATAAGGGGCTCACCTCCTTATGATACCTAGCTCTTTACGCTAAAGTATTTTTAGTAATTTCAACTATTTATTCTACGGCTTTTGTGATTCAGGGGTCATTCTTAATGAATTGGGATAAAATTTAAGCTTTAGTGTAAAGAGCGAGGTACTGACGATGGGGCGAATCCCCTCATATATGTAATAAAAACATGAGAATACAAAAGTTCTGTACGTAAGCTAATTTATAAGTTACGTAAATCTTTTACCAATAAAAAGATTTGTAAAAAATTAAAAGTTCTAGTTGCCTTTTTAATTAACCAAAAAATCGGAGGGCAACTAGGCTTCGCCTCCGCTCTTTTTTTCTCAAAATCATTCGATCAAAATTATGAGAAAGCCATTTAGCCCCCCCCCCCCCAAAAAAAATATGCAAATTTCATTTTGATTATTCCTCTGCGGAGAGCCAAAATCAAAACATGCATTGATTCAAAAACGTTCAGAAATTAAATAAAAAAAACGAGTTTTTTTAACTGAAAGTAAGGAGCGACATTAAAACTTAAAACACACAGAAATTACTTCGTATATGAAAGAGGCTGCTTCCTCATCAACGCCCCGCTCTTTACGCTAAAGTTTTTTACTGTTTTAAAAAGAAGAATTGAGAGAAAGAGTCAAACTTTAGCGTAAAGAGCGGGGCGTTGATGAGGAAGCAGCCTCTTTCATATACGAAGTAATTTCTGTGTGTTTTAAGTTTTAATGTCGCTCCTTACTTTCAGTTGAAAAAACTCGTTTTTTTTATTTAATAACTTTTAGAAACCAGTAAAATATACATAAGGGCCATCTTTTATCACAACACATTTAGTTCAAAAGCCATTAACTTAGATTTGTTAAAGTCGTAATGCTTGATGGCTTCTAGGTTTTCGAATTGGGTAGGTCAACCAAAATCTGTTGTCCAATTAAGATGCAGCGCACAAGTTGACCAGAAGTTATACGCATTATTTATGGTGTGCATAAGCAGAAAAACCATTTTGGATCGTTCTAAGATATAAAAATCCGTCAAGCTCCTGGTCGATGCAAAATATCGAGCTTCATTCACTATGCAGTCTGGTCTGGAGAAGTTTGGGAGCAATTTTATGTTTGGTCTTCTAATCGTTTCATTAATGGCAGGTTCTCGGTGGGCTGCAAAAGTTTTTGTCCATCAGGATGGAAGGAAACCAATTATCCTATGTCATATTTTTATTCCACCTCTGAGTTGTTTTGCTAAGTCCTCAAAAAAATTGATCGCCTAATGGTAATCCACCTTCTTGAGCTTCCTCGGCCAGGTAGGGGGTAGCATTTACTATGAATTTAGTGCCCAAGTTCTTAATCATTGCTTTTTTAATTCTATGTTATTCGTTGCTCGTTATATATGTTACCGTGAATGTTGACATTCACCGGTGAATGTCGCCCGAAAAACCCTCTTTTCTCTTTGGATTTAGTCAGGGTTGCCAGTCAATTTTTTTAGTTTATGCAAGTTTCGATGATTACAGGTTAGGTTATATTAGGTTTGGCGAAGTTGGGTTGGATTAGCTTAGGTTAGGCTTTTAACCCATTTCTGATATTTATAGCCAAATTTAACCTAATCTAACCTAACTTAAACTAACATGATCTTACCTAACCTAACATTGATTTTTACCATCATAGCTGGTGTAAGACTGGAAAAGCTAACTCGCGAAACTGATTGAATTCAAGCAAGATAAAAAGGAATTTCGAACACTCACCGGTAAATGTCGACATTAACCAGACTTCGGAAATTCACGGTAACATACACATTCTAAAGGGGCGGTACAATCTTGCCCACAATCTTATTAATTAAAAAGACTTGAAGAAATGAGAGAGTATAGCTGTCACTTTCGTAGTATTAGCGACAGGAACTCTCAAAACTTCTTACAAAATGGTGGCATCTATGCTCATCTAAAGAACCTTAAATAGTTACCCTGACAATTTGTGCCTTTGGCTGTATCTATCTTCGGCCTCAAACAAATAGAATTCCCACTAAAAGACACTCTAACTTATTTGCAGAAAAGAGTCTCAAGTCTCTATTCATGGGTTCTCAGACATGTAAAAATCATTCAATAATTCTAGTCAAGATGCCTCTCGTTCTGGAGGCACTATGCCCCCTTTTAATAACTTTGACTAAGTTATTTGTTTAAGGAATGTAATAAAATATATTACGAAATCAATCAACAAAGATCAATTTTTATATATCTTAGTTGAAAAATTACATTGCTTAGAATGTTTTTTCTAGTGAAATGGGCCACTCTTTACTTATTTATTCATTACCCTTTAACATTTTGGTTGTGCCAATAGATAGACTGCTTACAAACAAAAAATAGTGCTTTTTACACAAAATAACAAACTTTTCTTGTTTATTTTATTGCATTTCGCAGTTTATCTTTTTAAATTGTCGTATTAACCCAAATCTCAAGAATTATACAATTTCTCACATAGTCTGTATATATTTTTCTTGTTTTCTTGTTTCTTGTTTTTTAATTTTCTTGTTACTTCTTAATGGTGCCACCCACTCTATTCCCAAAAGCCGGTCAACCCCAAATAAATTTCATATATATTTCTGTGCTAATCCCCTCAATGTTAATTTTTTGTTAGCACCCCTAAGACCATTCGAAACCTTCAAAATCATTTTGCAAGCTTCAGCGATGGTTGACCGTCTCAAAGACCAACTGAGGCTCCCAGTACCACAGTGCCACAATTTCCCCTGTCCCTAAGCATCACAGGGAACAACAAAAAGCTGGAAAATTATTCAAATGATATTTCCAAAAAATTTCGGTAAACCTTGATAGGGGGGGATTTTAAATGTGTCAAGAGTTCGAAAAGCTAGTGAGAGT
This sequence comes from Artemia franciscana, assembly GCF_032884065.1. NCBI lineage: Eukaryota > Metazoa > Arthropoda > Branchiopoda > Anostraca > Artemiidae > Artemia > Artemia franciscana. Next base: position 22,412,066 of record NC_088876.1, on the reverse strand, counting down.
CTAAAATGGAGTTTAGAAGTTTAAAATGAAGTGAGAGTTCAAAATAAAGAAAATTTTGATTTTTTACATACTGTTAAGCAAAGCGCTGCGCAGTCAATGTTCTTACAGCATTAATAATACGTCCCCTGTGTGGAAAAGGTTTTGAATCAAAAAAGGATGCACCACCAAGAACTTCCAAAGCTGTCAAATTGCCCAAAGTACATTTCCTTTGAGCCGATTTTTAGGATTTTCCTAGCAGCCGTGTTAGAATGTTTTTAAGATTGTCATTTCCTGAAATTCAAAAAGAAAATTTTGCTTCATTTAAACGAAAACAATAAATTTACCTTTTCTAATGATATAGGCTACATAAGTTTCATTAATACTGGTTATCTATATCTCCGGCACAAAACAAGAGGAGTTAAAAAAATTTTATGAGGTTCTCGAGAAAGTGGGAGTCGGCTTTTAGGTTTATGTCGTTAATTCTGATCTCTTTTCAATGCTCTACGAGCTATGAAAAACCGCCTAATCAATCCTAAGATTTCTGGCCAAAAAAACACAATTCCTTAAGGTGCCCCATCGCCTTAATTATTTATGCATTAATATTTATTTAACCCAGAGGGTCGGCAATAATCATGACAGAGACTCGGCCATGCACATTTTCACTAAAATTAATGCTTAGAGCGAATAAATCATTCAATTCAAAATTCGAACAATTTTTTAGGCTCGCTTTCACTTCTTGGCCATTGCGACCTAGTTGAAACAAATCACCATGCATAATAATATACAAGGCTTTGGTAGACAATAGTTTTCTGAAATCTATCTGGCACAATTTATCTTTAAATGGTGCAGAAATTTGACTGTGTATAGAAAGAGTAGTGAAAGATCTGTGTAGTGACAGATCAGACTTCAAGCCCTCCCCCGACTGCCTGTCATTATGTCTGGAACACCTTACCTAAATGGCTAGATAGTGTCACCCGTCTGGTGTTTCTAAAAGTCTTGTAGCAGCATTTTAGATCTCTGAATATTTTGAAAATTTTATTTATTTTTTATTTATTCTTTTCTTTTTAACAATCAGGCGCGGTTGATATTGCTGGTCCAAGTTGGAATTTTAAGTTGCTTTATTTACTGGACAATGTACTTTGTAAACTTTAGGCAAATAGTCGATGGTGGCTTCTTTCTCCCTGTATTCCCAGTCATCGAGCCTAGCGGGATGGGAAGGGTATTTGATAGCTGATATTGAGATTTTTGGCTGACATTCTGTATGGCGTGTTTTTTGTTTTTGTTAAAATAATAAAATCTTATCTTATCAAATTTTCCAGCGAGTCTTACACAAAATTAACTTTGGGTGACGGTAATTTTTAGTTTTCGGATAGACTACCATATTCTTCTTGCTGTAAAGACTGCTAAAATTATTCTACAGTTCAAGTCTTCAGGAGCCGTAAATAAAGCAACTGAGACTACTATACCTTGCTCAATCCAGGTTAATTTATACATTTTTAAATTAGGTTAAATCACTAATTAACATTTTATAACACTTTATACATATGTTTGGTAATTAGGCTAAGTGTCCTAGCAAATTAGACCATTATACAACTTATGAAAAATTATACCTTTGTACAACTTCATTACATCATCGTTTGTAACGATTATTGAAGATTATTGAGATATTGGAGGCGAGCGACAATCGAAAGGTAAGTCTTGGAGAGAGAGAGAGAGAGAGAGAGAGAGAGAGAGAGAGAGAGAGAGAGAGAGAGAGAGAGAGAGAAAAGTTTACTATTAAATACAAGCCAATACAAAATACAATTCGAAATTGAATTATAATACACTTATTACAATACACTTAATTTCCCCCCAAAGGCTCCACGGTCTTTCGAGAGTATTGAGATATTGGAGGCGAGCGACAATTGAAAGGTAAGTCTTGGGCAAACATAGATTGGCTGTGTCCTCTATGCTAAAGACTAAGACTTGTGCCTATCTTTCTCAAAAGCCCTCCATTCTTTACACATTTAAATTTCTATTTCGCCCGCATATCCATCGTATTCCTGTTTGTCTCAGCAATTCTAGAGCCATATCTTCGATTCTAAGACAGGCACTCATGACAGTACTTTGATAGACAAAATCATATAGGTCTTGGTAACTAACTGTAAGAAAGGAGCGACTCGGCTTATTAGTAATCGAAAGTCTAAGAAACAGAATTTTGATATTAATAGATAATCAAAATAATTCTTTTTTAATGCTGACTCCAAATATATAAAATCCATTAAGATCAGTGTTGGCCATAAAAAGCAACGAGCCTGAGAAAAAATTGCCTGATTTTCGAACTAGCAAAACGTCAAAAACTAGCAAAACGTCAAGGAATCTTAATGAAAATTGAACCATCAGATTTAGTGTATCAGAGAACCCTACTGTAGAGGTTTCAAGTTCCCATAATCAAAAATGTGGAATTTTATATTATTTTTTTCAGAAAAAAGATTACGGATGCGTGTTTATTCATTTATTTATGTTTTCCCAGGGGTGATCGTATCACACCAATGGTCCTAGAACATCGGAAAAGGGCATATTCAAACGGCAATTAAAAGTTATAGTACCCTTTTTAAGTGAAAAAATTATTGGAGGGCAACCCTGGAGAAATTAAATAAAAAACAAGTTTATGAAACAAAAGAAAGAAGCAACGTTTAAACTTAAAACGCAGAAAAATTATTACATATATGAATTTGGTGGGCCTCTCCTCAATCCTACTTTTCTCTACGCTAAAATTGTATTGTACTTTAAAAATACTTCTCATTCCAGTTCAACGGCTCTTATGTTTGAGCAGTTGTTCTTTGAGGATTGGAACAAAAATACTTTAGCGTGAAGAGCAGGATAACTGAGGAGGGGGCAGCCCCTGTTATATACGAAGTTACTTCCTTTCATTTTGAGTTTTACTGTTGCTCCTTACTTTCAACTGATTTTTTTATTTGATTTCTAACCGTTTGTCATGTTATATCCAGGACTAACCAAAATAGTCTTTGGGACTTGGGACTTAATATTTGTGTTGAGAATGAAAAGATTTTTTGCAATGAGGATGGATTTATTATCCTGTAGCACCTGTATTCAGGCTTAGTCCAGATGAATGGAGTTTAAGAGATTGGAGACTCTTTGGCAGATCATCTTTTTTCACCATCCTGACTATTGTACAGCCTCTATCACTAATGATAGAGGCTTATCACAATATGCAACAGAATTTATAGAAATAAAAACCTATTTTTGCGAATCTTTAAAATGACAGTGACACGGACAATTTAAATATTATCTCAATCTATGGTAAAAAAGGAGCCCGTAGTTATAATTGAAATAAGGTCTTGCAAAATCACCAAGGGATTAGAGCAATACAAGACCAAAAAGAATAACAGCATTGGATGCCAACAAAAGGAGTATTTCCCAACAAAGTAATTTATTTCATGTCAGATTCAATTTGTTAATATGTTATCCAGTTGGTTTTGTGCGTTCATAAGAGCATTTTCAAATTGTATATTCTCTACGGTGTGTTGGATCATGGAGTAGAATTTATGCATATATTGGTTTTAAATTTTATTTTTATCAATTTTATGTTTTTTCCATTTTCTCTTTTAATTAGTTTTGTTTCAGGCTATTGTGAAACTACAAATCACCGTGTAGAACATGTCAAACATAGTCTGAACGAGCTTTATTAATCAAGCTTTTGAGTAAATTGAATAAAAATGAAATTATTAAGTATGTGGGGCAGGTCCCCTCTCAATACCTCGCTGTTAATGCTAAAGTTTGAATTTTTGTCTCAGTTCTTTAAGAACGGCTCCTGAAAGACAATGACCGTTCTATTTGAATAATGAGCCTTTTTGAAAGTTCTAAAAATAACTTTAGCGTAAATAGTGAGAAATTGAGTAGGGGCAACCCCCCTCACAACACGTAATAATTTCTGTTAGTTTACAGTTTTTATGTTGCTTCTTAATTTCAGTTGAAAAAAAAATTGTTTTATCTATTTAATTTCTAATCATTTCTAAATAATGCCAGAAAATCTGGCTTCCCCTCCAAGAAAAAGTCTTTCCTCCCACGAGAAATTCCTCATGAAAATTTTTTCACGCGTAAAATACCCCACCTCCGCCATAAATTATCCCCATACAAGTCCTTTCAAGCTGAAAATTCCCCCTGGAAAATTTTTTGGGAACGATTCCTGCTAAAAAAAAATGTTCTTAATATACTTTAGTTTGAAAAGGACTTTAACTACTTATTGTTTTTAAAACCATACTGGAAATCTTACCTCTGTGGGAAATCCTTCCTGGAAAATATCTCCCCACCTTGTAGAAAGTTACTCCCGTAGAAAATTTCTTCTAGATAATTTATCCCGTTAAACTTCTTCGTGGAGAATTTCTCCCATGGAAAATCCCCCTTCCCTCTGCGGAAAGAAACTGAATAATTATCATTCGGTAAAAATTTCCCTCTGGGAAATTCCCCTTGACATCTCCACATGTAAAATGGAGTCGGCAAAGAGAAAGTAAGAAAAAAAAATTCGTACAGAAATTCTGGCAATTTCCTTCAGTTTAAAATTTTACTTGGAAAGTACACCCCCCCCCCGGTAACTTTCATCTCCATGGAAAATAATCCCTTGGATAATCTCCCATGCAGAATTTATAGTCCCCCACCCCCTGAAAAAATGTCTGTATACTTCCCAATAACAAATACTATGAGTAAACAATGGGCAAATTTAATGACTTACAGACCTTTCCCCAGGGGCTGTAGGGTTCATGTTATTCCCAAAGGCATAACTACTGGGCTTTTTGACTATGTTGAACAAAATGGTTATCTCAAAAATTTTGATAGGACGACTTTTAGGAAAACAGGAGGGTGAGAGGGGGGCTAGTTGCCCTCCAATATTTTTTTTGTAACTTAGAAATGGTACTAGAAATTTAATTTTTGTTTTAATGACACGTTTCTCAATATTCAGGACTAATGGTTCGATGCCATTACCCCTGGCGACAACATACAAATAAACAAAAACAAATAAACACGCATTTTTCTGGCAAAAAACACAAAATTCCACATTTAGGCATATGGGAGCTTGAAACTTATATAGTAAGGTTCTCAAACACTGTGAATCTGATAATGTGATTTTCATTAAGATTTCTTGACCTTTCGAGGCTGTTTCCTCCTTTTTTGAAAATCATACAAATTTTCTCAGGCTCGTAGCTTTTTGACGGATAACATTAATCTTAATAAAGCTTATATATTTGGAATCAGCATAATAGCCAATTCTTTTGATATATCTATTAATATGAAACTTCAGTTTTATAGAGTTTGGTTACTATGAGCAGCGTCACTCCTTACTTACAGTTCGTTACCAAGAAGTGTCTGATTTATCTTATTAATTTAGTTAAAAGAAAGTGTTTTATTGACAAGTTCTCGGATGTTTAAATATATTATATATTACCATTTAAATTTGCTGAAAACAAAGCTTCTTGTAGAGTTGCCAACTCCTCTCCCCTCTAGAAATTCTGTCGCGAGGCTCACGATGCTCCGCCTCACCTTTTACACCACTGTACCGTTAGGCATGTTAGTGTCATATTTTATTCTATTCACAAAAATTTTGTCACACTAAGAGGGATACTATTACCCTACTTCCTCCAGCAACAATGATAAAGGTGTAAACAAATACTCCCAAGACTTAAGATTATCTATCATTTTATAGATCCTCCCCAAAACTCATTCTCCATTAATTTGCTAAGTCAATCAGAGGTAGGGTATTTGGCATTAAAATGCACTATTTGAGGCATCTACCCTTTTCCCATCTGCAAAATGACCCACTGTTCTTCCTACATAATAGCTAATGCACACTTATCCATCCTTGCATATATTTTTAGGAAATGTGAAGCCGGCAAGTTTAGTTAAATGAAGGTTCAGAATAAATGTCAGACACATTTTTCTGCGATAAGAAGGGAGGTTTCACTCCACAACACCTTTATTAAGGCTTAGACTAAATGAAAGCACATGAGAAATTAATCATGTATACCCCGCCCCACGCTCCCTTATATATTTATATGAGGACTCATGGAGAGTTGGTAGTTCAGGCACTAAAATGCGCTCTTTTAAGCATATAGCACCTATCCCCCAACACAGTGACGATTAGCCCTTCCATTCACAATAGCTGATTCACAATTATGCATTATTGAACATAGTTTTATGAAAATTCATGTGAATCAACCTAGTCAAATCAAGCTTTCAGACAAGTGTCTGGAAAAACATTACTCTAGTGCAGCAAGGACCACAAAACAAAGAAAAAAAAGTTCAGTATTCTTTTTCTTCAGTAAGTAAATTTTTAGTTTGGTTTAAAAATCAAATTCGAACAAAACATTTTTGAGCTGAAAGTAAGGAGCAACATTAAAACTTAAAACGAACAGAAATTTCTCCGTATATAAGGTGGATTACCCCTTCCTTGGTCCCCTGTTCTTTAAATTAAATATGTAGAGTGCTTTTAAAATACTTCTCATTCAAGTTCAACAGCTTTTGTGTTTGAACAGTCGTTCCTAGAGAACTGTGCAAAAAGTAAAACTTTAGCGGAAAGATAGGGGTTGAGAAGAAAGCAGCCCACTTCAAATATGGAGCAATTTCTGTTTGTTTTGAGTTTTAATTCTGCTCTTTACTTTCAGTTGAAAAATTCGGTCGAATTTGAATAGTTGGTAAAAAAATTCAATGAACAGTAGGTTTGCTAAATAAGTTTGTAATAGTATCCCTACTATAGAATTTTGTGTGGACGGAGATGGATACTATTGTTCATATGGATGGAAAACTATCGCGAAATCTACAATAGGGCTCTCGGATGTTTAAATACATTGTATACATGTGTTTAAATCCATCAAAACATTCTATATAAATAGGAAAAGAGAAATATTATTGTTTAAAATCCCCTCCCCCCTCAAATTTCTTGAACCTCTGCTTCATGAAGCCCCACCTTGTCTTTTCCGCCTCTGTACCGTTAGACATGTGATTGTAATTTTTCTACGATAAGAATGGAGGTGTGGCCCCGCAGCACACTTAGTTTGGCTTAGTCTAAATGAAGAGAGATGAGAGATTAATTCCTATCCTTCCCCATACGTATTTAATTATTTTTCTGAAGGCTCATGGAGATTTAGACAATTTGGGCATTGAAATGATCTCTTTAAGGCATCTGACACCCCTCCTTCCGCCAATACCATGACTCATAGCCCCTCCTTCATAATAGCTGATGCGCAATTATACATCATTGAACATAATTTTATGAAAAATCAAGTGAATGAACGAATGCGCCACCATACGGCATTACTTTCTTAATAACTTGGAAGTTTAATGCATGGTTGTTTTTATACTTAGGCTATAAATCGATGGCTAATCTCAGATTTCTCAATCAATAGCAATTTGCTTTTCTTTGAGGCAAAACCATGGCAAAAAACATCACTTTCCTGTGCCAAAGTCACTTTGATTCCTTAAAAAGCCTACTAAAATTTTTAATTTCAGTTTGTATGAGCCCTCTCCTGATATTCCAGAACCATCCGTTCAAAATAATCACTCCTGGGAGAAACAAGAAAAAAAATGAGAAAAATGCACAAAAAACACGCATCCGTTATCTTTCTTCTAGGGAAAAATATACAAAATTAAATATTTTTGCATACAAGTGCTAAAAACCTCTACAGTAGGGTTCTATGATATGCTGAATTTAAAAATATGTTTTTCAGTAAGATCACTTGCCCTCTTGGGGTAGTTTTCCTTTTTTCGAAATTCAGACAGAAATTTCTCGAGCTCGTAAATTTTGATGGATAGCATTAGATTTAACAAATTTTCTATATTTGGAATCAGAATAAAAACTATTTTTTTTTGCATTAATGGTCATCAAAATTTCTTTTTCTAAAGTTTTGGCTAAGATTGGCGGAGTTGCTCCATGCGCACTGGTCGGTAAGACGAACTGTTTGATTAAAAAGGCCAAAAAGATATGCCCTTTTTCATTGTTTGTGACAGACTTGGTAAAATAGCTAGGGAGAAATAAAAGTCCCGAGTATAAAAAGCTAAAGATCAGAAGGTCACCTCTTAATCAGCGTCAAAAATGGATTTTCTGCTTTTAAACCTTCAAAGGAAAATCTGAATATGCTTCGGTTATTAGACACGTAAGGAAAGACTTTTATGCAAACGTATAATTTACAACCTAATTTTAACAATAAATACCAGGCCCTTCGCCAATTTAAGCAAAGAATTGTAAATTTTACAACATCAAACCAGTAAATATAGTGCAATCTGCCGCTCAAATTTCGTACCCCTTTGAACCCCTTCTTGTAGTTTGCAAAGCGACATTGTACTTTGCCAGCAATAACATAGATTTAGCAGCTAAGGCAGAAGATTTATTCTCTTTTATCCCATAGGTCTTTAGTTGCATTATAAGGGCAATAAAACAGAGGGTTGAAACATTCGATAGCCAATAGGCTGCTGAAGTTTTGTAGGTTAGACGCCAAGGAATAGAAGGAGAAAATTAGGTATTATGCTTAGATACTTGCTGGAAACATTGAAGCGGTCTCGAAATTTAAACCGCTTCAGCGAAGCTGCGTCTGCGTTAGCTAAGGTTTTAACTTTTGCTGCATTATTTCTGATGTGCGGTTATCAGGAATGGTGATAAATATTTGCAACCTAACCCTCCAACTACGGTGGGGAAAGGGAAGGAGTTAAGAGGCCTTTAGATACATTTCAAAATATAACCATCAAGGGAGGCAACTTGTCTTTATAAATAGGAAGTTGAAGCCAAATCTAAATTCAATTAAATAAAAAACAAGTTTTTTAGCGGAAAGTAAGGAGCGACATTAAAACTTAAAACGAATAAAAATTACTTTGTATATGAAAGGGGCTGCTTCTTCATCAACGCCACACTCTTTACGCTAAAGTTTGACTCTTTCTCTTAACTCTACTTTTTAAAAGAGTAAAAAACTTTAGCGTAAAGAGCGCGGCGTCGATGAGGAAGCAGCCCCTTTCATATACGAAGTAATTTCTGTTAGTTTTAAATTTAAATGTCGCTGCTTACTTTCCGTTAAAAAACTTGTCTTTTTATTTAATTTCTGAACGATTTGAATTAATGCATGTTTTGATTTTGGCTCTCCGCACATGAATAATTAAAATGAAATTTGCATATTTATTTTTTGGCTATATAGTTTTCATAGTTTCATACTTTCTCATAGTTTTGATCGAATGATTTTGAGAAAAAAGGAGCGGGGGAGGAAGCCTAGTTGCCCTCCGATTTTGGTTACTTAAAAAGGCAACTAGAGCTTTTAATCCTTTACGAATTTTTTATTAGTTAAAGATATACGTAACTTACAAATTAGCTTACGTAACGAACTTCTGTATTCTCATGTTTTTATTATGTATATGAGGGGGTTCACCCCCTCGTCACTACCTCGCTCGTTACACGATTCTAGGACCATGGGGTCGATATGATCACCCCTGGGGAAAAAAACAAAAGAAATAACAAACAAACAAATAAACACGCATCCATGATCTGCCTTCTGGCAAAAAATACAAAATTCCACATTTTTGTTGATAGGAGCTTGAAACTTCTACAATAGGGTTCTCTGATACGCTGAACCTGATGGTGTGATTTTCGTTAAGATTCTATGACTTTTAGGGGTTGTTTCTCCCTATTTTCTAGAATAAAGCAAATTTTTTCAGGCTCGTAATTTTTGATGTGTAAGACTAAACTTAATGAGACTTATATATTTAAAATCGTCATTAAAATTTGATTCTTTTGATGTAGCTATTGGTATCGAAACTCCATTTTTTAGAGTCTTGGTTATTATTGAGCCGGGTCGCTCCTTACAACAGTTCGTTACCACGAACTGTTTGAAAGTGTTGACTAACCCAAATCTTATCCTTGCTCAAAAGAAACGCTTAAGAACGTTGTAAATTTGTAACGGTATATCTAACAACAACGGTGGGTAAACAGATAATTTACTTTCTAGACTATGAAGGAAATCTTAGACCAAAATTTAAGGCTCCGATCTTTGTTTCTTCCAAACATAGCTGAAAAATCAATTGTGTTCTTGGAGCAGCTCTATAGCGGAGTTTCACCATAAACAATTCATTTCAGATAGAAATTTGGGGCACTATTTATTTGCAAACCGCTTCTTCCTATTTAGTTGGCAAAAACTGCTTCTAATATCTTTTGGTTAGCAATGCCTCACATTTTGTCGGGGCCCACTAAAAAATGGTAAAGACAACACAAACTTGCTTAGCCATATAATATAACTTATTTTGAGGTTATATCATTATCATTTGCTTCTAAAAATCGGAAATAAGAAATAGACATACACAATTCCACATGAGCCGAGGGACACCTACTCTTCGCTATCTGGTATCTCTTATTGCCACGTGTGCCGCAAAATTCAGCCACATTTGGTTCAATTCAGCCACGCTTGTCACATTTACACCATGCTTGGCACGCGCCACCCTGTATACGTGATTTCTGGAAGTGGACACCCCCTCGGTATGATCACTCTCTATCACAACTCCTTCTTTTTTTCTACCATCTACCCCATGTATAAAAAAATATTCATTAATATTAATTTTTGGCTACACCATAGCTATAAAAACCTCTTTTCTAATATGCCCCCCCCCCTCTATCCCAAGACTTTGAACCCTAAATCACACAAAATTATAACTATAAGCCTTCGTTCTGGAACCATCCTGAGCACTTCAACAGCTAATATGTTTTGTATTTCATGAGTTAAAACGGTAAATCAATGCTTGTTTATGTTGTTTTTCTTCCTTTTCCTCATAAAACTCGTAAAAGCGGCTGACAAATAGATCTATGGTTGAATATTACCAATTTTTCTTAATAGCTACTTTAGACTTTAAACGTGCTTTTTTTCTTATTGAATTGTAGTTAATCTGTCGATTACGGCAAAAAAAGGGAAGGAAGCCTCATTCACTGCCAAACTGACCATTTTCATTTAAATTAGACTATGTTTTTCATAAGAAGGGCAAAAGATTGTTTTCTTTAAAAAAATTAAGCTAAAACATAGTTATTTGTATTCTTTAACTTTGCTGAATAAATACCATTCCTCACATACACTTTTTTAAAGAAAAACCTCGTCAGCAATGACATGTATTTTGACGGTTACTTTTCATGTATTTCAACACTGGTATATTTACCCCCCCCCCCTGGGTCCAGCAGGTATGGAACATTGTGACAACTTTCTAGCACACTGAGACACAACCCTTAAACCGGGACCATCATGGATTTTTTGGGACGTGCAGTCACCATGACCCCTCTGGGCTTCTGGCAAATTTTGTTACTTCCAAGAGTCATAGATTGGGCAAAAATGTTAAATCAAATGTGTTTGTCTAAGCAAAATTGTTGATCGATTGCTTTTGTTCTTGAAACCATTGCTCTTATAAGCTTTGCTATGATTCGTTTTTTTTTTTTTTTTTTAGTGTTAGTTCATGTTGGTAAGGTTACAAGTTGATGTTGGTGAGGGTATATCGAAAGCTTATTACAAATAGTTTAATGGTGAAACATGGATGCATGCTATCTTTTAGATTTTCCCCTTCCCTTAGATGATTTTGCAACTTTTCTGATAGAGAACAATGCAACGAACTTAAATTGACTTCTGAAATCTTATTTACTTTACCATTAACTGATGACATAGGCCTTTATTTTCTAACATTAAAGAAAATCTTCAGTTGCTTTTAAAATAGATACCTAAATGCTTAGAAGAAAAGATATTAAAACTGAATCCTAATAAATGACAAAATGGCAATTAGTAGAAAGTTGGTGAAAATTTTTCTAAAGAGTAGTACTCAAATTTTATAGTCATTAAGGTTCTCAAAAAATTTTTTTTTTTTAGAGTAAGGCTGTTTTGGGAACGCATTTCAGATCAGAAAAAGGGACTTTCACAGAGAGAGAGGTAGGTTTTTATTGTCAGTCAATCAATCAATCAATTTATTAATACCCAAAAAAACAATTACAAAGCGTAAAGTAATTACGAAGCCTAAGAAGCTTAGTTTGTAATGGGCCAACAAAACAAAAATAAACACTTATAAATCATGTATAATAAAAAACTGAAACAAGACAAGGACATTTATAATATAGGAAATATAGAAGGAAAATTAAACATATAACCGAAAAATAATTGAAATGAGAACTGAGATAAAAAATTAGGATGGAATCCAGAAACATTTTAGAATATGGAAAATATATTAAGTAAAGAGAAGAGACATGTATAAATTAGGTACAATAATAATAATAATGAAAAAAAAACCAAAAAAAAACATTAAACTGGAAATACCAGACGAGAAACTGTCTTTACAGAGAGAAATAGAGGTACATCAGGAGGGATGGAGTTCGATAGTAGAACTGGTTGATAAACAGGAGACCTCTGAGCTCCTGTTGATGAACGTTTGGGTAAGACAAATCTGTAAGAATAACTTCGTAAGGAAGAAGACCTGAGTCTATCCGTAAGAAAATTGTGAAAATTGATTCGGAGTAGGCAAGACATTTTGTCGCATAGAATCAACAGGTGACCTAGGTCTATATTCACTAAGAAATTAAAGATTAGTTAGTACGGTAAGATTAAGGGAGAGAGTGTGTTTGCAACCAAATGCTAGATTAGACAAGGCTACTTTCAAGGAAATACTGTTACATAATAAAAGAGAATCATGGGCAGATCGAGAGTAAAAGATTCTAAATTACTTCAAAATATCCTTGGCATGGGATGACGGAGAGGAAATAGTAAGTATTGAGTGCTGAAAAAAAATCTAAAGGCCAACATTATGAGAATTATAGCAACATGATCATCTATCGCCTGAACCATTTATTGTCAAGAACAGGAGCTCGGGGAAAAATTTTCTTTATTCAGATTGGTCTATCAAATAGGTGTTTGTTTTAAATAATGAACACTTGGGGTGATTTTGTGTCCAATGAACCATAAAGAAAATCCATAGGAAATCTAGGGGACAGAAAGGTCCGCATATTTTAAGACTTTGGGTCTAATTTTTATTATTTTATTCTTTCTCACATTGCATTTTTCAATGCTTTTGATTTTTCTGGTCTTAAACCTTCAGTCTTTAGTGTATTCGTGAGCACAGTATCGGTTTTAATTAGTATTTTTTTTTCTCGGAATTTACTTTTGGTATTGCAGTAGCATATAGTTATATTTACTTACGATTTTTTCCTTTTTACCTATTTATTGCTTAATTATGATTTTTTCTTCGCTTCTTATTTTTATTAGCACAAATTTTATGCTCCTGTAAATTATATTGCCTCGATAATATTGCCTCGAGCAATATTATCAAGACTATGAAAATTATCAAGACTCGAGTAATATTTTACTATTATAAAGCATTTCCTTGAAGATATGTAATAAAAAAAAATCTGTACTGAACTATTCTGGTTATTATCAGTCTTATTTCTATATAGCCTACAAGATATTTTACCAATATTACTTCAGTCAAGTATTATTATCAGCGCGACAATAAACAAAAATGTGTAGGAAGAAATTTTTTTTTTTAGTTTTGCCACTAGTTCGCGTGATTGACAAAGAGCAAAAGGTTAGCCAGGTATTAGCTATTTCGATCACTAGTTAACATTTTTACCTCTCGTCCAAGTTTGATGCCAAATTTGTTTTCTGTCTTCCTTCATATAATTATAAATACAAAACTAGCTCGAATTATGATTAAACTAAATATAACTTTACTTGGTTAAATTTGGTTAAGCTGTTGCTAAGAAGAACATTTAGTTTAAGAAAGCAACGTTAAAGATGTAAAATCCACAATTAAGCCAAAAGTTGACCGCTGATCCAATTTCACTATCTCCTAACCTATATTCAGTTAAATCTGGTTACGTTCGCACCTTATCGTTCTTCAAATTTTCATACGGATACACGGTGCAAGGCTCCTTTGCTATTATATTTCAGACAACTACTGTTTGCAGAACACCAGGTGAAGGGGGATATGCTAGAGGATGCTTATGGTCTATTTCTTTCCAAAATTACATGATTTCAGTATTTCTTTTTAAATTTTCTATAGTTTTCCTGTAGGCTAACTGTTTATCTGCTGTTAGGACAAATTTGTTCCCCTTTCCCTAAGCGCTTATACCCTCATCATCAAAACAAAATAAATTTCTGCGTGCGTTCCTAATCCTTTGAGAAGATTGCTAGCTTTTTCTGAAGCTTAATCCGTGTCCTAGTTTTGGAATAGCTATGAACAAAAAGTTGTACCTTGCTAGATTAGGCTAATATTTTTCTTGCTTAAAAAGCCTTATAGTTTCCTGCTAAAATACAAAGGTATTTATTGCATGTTTACTAGACTAATATTTGGAATCTTGGAGCTTACTTGGAGCAGTTTCAAGGGAAAACTTTTTATTTCAACTATAAGAATAGTAAATACCAGAAAACTCTAGCTGGATATTCAATTTAAGTTTGTAAAAATGAAACCATCAAGCAGGAAAAGAGAAAAAAATTCTTATTTGAAATTTTTTGCTTTGCTTGATTAAATCCTTAAGGTTTTTTTTTTCAAACTCGAGCTTAGAAATTCATACAAAAAGCAAATCATTATGTTTTGTTTAAATGTTAAAACAGATACAAATACATAAGAACAACACGAGCAAAAAGCAAATGCTTTGAAATAGGTGCATTTAAGTAATAAAAGGGCAAACAAATTGCTTTATCCCCTACCGAATTAATTTATAAACAGTGCAATTGCATTTTGAGAAATAATTTATCTCTAATTGAGAAGATTTAAGATCGTATACTTAAAATTCCAAATAAACCGTCTTTCATCACATGTCGTTCTCAAATGACAAAGTCTAAATATAGTTTAGTTATGGAGATACCAGGTAAACTGTAAACGCTATTATTGGCAATTCATTCAATCAGATTACAAAGGAAAAGAAAACAATAATAGAGAATGCATTCTAATTGGTAGAGGACAGTCAGCCGGGCTCAAATTCAAAACTGCAGCATTTACGATTTTTCATAGGAATTGGGTAGTTTTTTCTGATCTCCCTTCGAGAATGTAGATGTCACCATACCTAGAAAAAAGACACCAAATTCCAAAATGCAGTAGCAGGTGCAAGGTCATATCTAGAGGGTGTTAGGGGGTTTGAACCTTCTTGAAATATTTTTCCGACTCGAAAAACATAACAAAATGCATATAAAGAAATTTGGATGCGTTTTTAAAGTATTTGTACCCCCTCCCCCGAACAAAAATCCTGGATATGGCCCCGAGAAGGTGTAGCAACCTATATCAAAACAACCATGTACATTATAATAATATCTCCACAAACATATATTAAAGCTTGTCACACTAATTTGTTTTTTACAAGCTTAAAACTATCAGAAAATAGAGACATCAATTCGTGAAAATTTGTGTGTGTGGAGGGGGATTTCCTAGACCTTTTTAGACGGAGGTAAAAAAAGCAATTTTCTACATCTAGGGAGAGGGCTATTTATCATTTTTAAAAGAAAATACAGAAAAAAGTATTTTCAAAATCTGTGTGGAAATTATCATAAACGTAGACTAGAAGGTAAACACACTCCTTAAGCCTTGTTTTTGTACACTAAACTATACAGACAACCATTTTAACCAAACTATACAGACAACCATTGCTAGCCAGGAGCTACTCCAAGAAGTAACAAAAAAAACCTGGGAAAAATGCACACATAAAATACTAAGAAATCAAATTTCAGGTTATCATTTCACAACTTTGCAAGACATTGTGGATTCTCTGGACGAGCACTATTCTTGAGGGACGCCCTCTTTCTCCATCTTTTTACTTACATGAATAAGAATGTAATCTTATATACTATGTTTAAAATTATCTTCCCAATAACATGGAAGGTGCTGCTTCTCAGCACACCAATTACAACATTTAGGCCAAGTGCATAGTTGCATATGGAGTTAAGTTATTGGTATACCCTTCCCCCCCCCGTATTTATCAACGGAATATCACGTCAAAAGCTTGAAAATTTGAAAGATGGGAGGCATCTCAAACCTGGAGGTTCTATTCTCCCTGTTTTTCAATTGTTTCAAACCGGTTGTTTTATTTTAGAAGTTTTGTGTGAAACTATTTAAAACCTTTTTTGGACTAAAACTACAGTTTTCTGCCATAGACTGGCAGGAGTTTCTGTCATGTTGTGAACTCCTTTAATATTTAAAAGATTATTAGAATGTCAAAATTCCATTTGAATGAGTCCTGTTCTGTTAATACATGACCCATTTGATCAATACTATCATCTCTGCTGACAAACAAGAAATTAAAAAAAAAGTTTAAAACGCATCAAAGACCGAAAACGGATACACATGGGACTTCCTACTAGGCTGAAACCTATACTCCTAGCCTCTCAGATATTTTGAATTTGATTGCGCAAGTTTCATTAATATCAGACCCTATTTGAGGGGGCGGAGGTGAGACTGCACTTCTTTTCCTAAAATATTGCTTATCTATTTCTACTACCCAAATTTCTGTAAGGACTCCTTCAGGGATATTTAAGGGGGGGGGGGGTAATGGCATAATGATAAAAATTATCCAAATATCCTTCCCCCTAAGAAAAAAAGATGAAGCCATGATCATCAATTCCACTTTTACTATTCATGCCCCTCCCCCATACCATGTAGTTTTAGAAATTTATTGCTTGGAAAGTTTTAGAAATTATATAAAAAAACAAGTTTTTCACCTTGAAGTAAGGAGCAACATTAAAACTTAAAACAAAAAGAAGTTATTACGTATATGAGGGGGATTGCTCCTCCTCAACACCTCCTCTTTGCGATAAAGTTTCAATTCCGCCCCAATTCTTTAAGAATGACTCCTGAAACACTATATTCTTTTAATTAGAACAATAAGAAGCTTTTTATAAAAGTACTAAAATACTTGAGCGTGAAGAGCAAGGCGTTGAGGAGGAGCAACCCCATCATATACATAATAATTTCTGCTTGTTTTAAGTTTTAATGTCACTCCTTACTTTCAGTTGAAAAAACTTGTTTTTCTATTTAATTGTTGTTAAGAATGAGGCTAAGACATCTAATTTACTACTCAAGTAACTGCATACTGTTTTTTAAATCTTATTGAAGTCGTACTATCAAATTGACCAATCATGTTCGAAGTAGGCTATCAAAATAATCATGTTACAAAAAATTCTTATAAGAATTTTATAAGAAACCTTAAAAGAATTTAGAATATAATCAAGCGTAAGATAAAATCACACAGACAAATAATGATTCTTGTAGACTGCATTTAAAAATATTTCAATTCATTAGGACCAGTTGACATATAGCTTTTACGGAAACAATTTAATTTTATGTAGGTTCAGCATGAGCCTCCTCATAAATTTTCGGAGAGGAGGAAGCATTTATGCAAATTTTCCCCTGAGAAGGACAAAATATTTTCCAGAAATGTCATGTTTAACCCAAATATTTTGTATTCTGTCGGGACGTATACTTAGCTGGCACTTTCTCTATGCGTTTGAGTTGTAAGCATTAGTAGGCCAGTCTGAACTTTTGTTTTTAGATTATTGTAATTTTCATTTCTAATTCATTTCATTTGTTTTGGTTGTTAGGTTGTTTTTATATCCTTGGAAACTTGAAATTCTTTTCTTTTCCTTTAATCCTGAAGACGAACTCTGAATATCAGTCCGAAATATCTACGACATCTTTAGCAAGGCCTTAAACTGTTTTGGATAAAGTTAGTTTCTTCTCCTAGAATCCATCTAGTGTTTCACAGCATCTATAGAGAAGTATGCAGCCTAGTTCTAAACCAATCAGTTTATTTAGCCAATCGATTTACAACAAAGCTCGTCTTACTTTCTAATCTAGAAAAGTATGTAAGATATAGTCTTTATTTTATTGAAATTTTCAATCAGCAAATAATTGTAACACAAATTAATGGGGTAAAAGAGCCTAGTCAACTGTATTTCCTTTCATGGTATAGTCTTCATACAAGAATGCAATAAAAAAGCTGTAAAACTGAACCATTAATCTTTTCACATTATCAACATTTTATGCAGTTCGCTGGGCTCTCATTGGATAATATCTTGGAAGATCCGTCCTATTAGGCTGCGCGGTAGCGATGCTCCGAGGTTTTTAACATTAGATCAATAAGAATATTACAAGGCCCTTTGAAAAATGCGTACCTATCGCCAATGTTTAGCTCGAATCATATGATAAACACGAAATATTTGTGAATGTTTTTGACTTACGTTTTTTCTCCTTCCCATAGGTGATTGTGTGCTGGAATATCGACGAATTGTGTATTACCCCCTAGACGTATACTAAATGTATCCTGAACTGTATTTATTCCGGTATACCTTCAGTATACGTAACAGGAGGCGATACTGATCAACGTAATATCCATCCAGCATGGCAGTATCCTTCTATTTGCTTGCATACCCATGCATGTGACACTTATTCTACGAACACCGTTTGTGTTTGAAGTGATGACAGTGATGTGCCTCAGAACCTAAATTTGGATTCAAATATGGTAAATAAAGCGTTTGAATTTACTTGGTCTATTATAATGTAATTAAAGATTGTTGTTTTGAAATAAATATAGATGTTTCAATTATTATTAGTTTTAGTATTTTTTACAAAACACGTTCCCTTTTTTACGGGGTTTTATATCATATTTTAGAATCAGGAATTACCCTATACTGACACATTCTGGCATTGACCTTGGAAACTTGACAAATTTTGCATATTTGGAATCAACAGAAAAACTCCATGTTTTATGCATAATAATGGAATTAAAATAGAGTTTCGGCTATTATTCGATTTACTTGCAGTTTGTTCTATTTAATTATGCTTCTTGAGGAAGTTACCAAACTATTTATACTATTTGTGGTAACGATTCAAACCGTTAATATTGAAAACATATTCGTTTTTAGTTTTACTGAAAATCATTTATTTTAAAGACAATCATCTGAATAAGTAGCCAACATTCATTCTAGAAGATGTCAGAAAAATTCCTTCTTACGATATTTATTTCTTTTCGTTTTGTGTATTATTTTGACAATAAATATTTTTATAACAAATTTCGTGTCTCTGTGTATTTTAACTAATAGTTTCCATCAAATAGTTACTTAAATTGTGTTTATGTTAAAGTAAAAAATGAGGATTGATCTAGGAAAAAGCATGAATATGTACAAAGTTTGCGAATCTTCTACTTTTCAGTTTGAGCAAGGAAGAGGCTCATTTTTTTGTACTATTGTTACAACATGATAATCTAAAACAATAAAATAATTCAATGAACTGTTCAGATAACTTTCTTACCAAGTCTATAAAACAGACAGCGGAATATATTCAAAAAGAATATTTATTGATTTGGTTGACCACTGAGAAGATTTATGAGTGGATTTTAGACTGGAGTTGGTCAAATTTGCTTTTAAAAAGCATATAGGACTGGGTATTAAAGAAGGTTTTTAGTATTTTTCTCGTATTTACCATTGTTTTTAGGAAAAAAAGGTTACCGAAATAAGATAAAAACCAATGTACATTTTAATGCTAAAACATTTAGTTCTAATATACTTTTCATGGTCTGCAGAATTATTTAAAACAGAATACCTTTTGCAAACTATATGCTCTTACCCAAAACAAATGGGTATATCGGGTATTTTCATAATTAACAAGATTTCTAAAATAAAGTTTACATGGCCATTTGTGGAAATGACTTTTGCTCAAATAATAAAATCTCTAAAAGGTACGGTGCGTAATTGACTAAAGAGGCTTTACTTTGGTTAATGGTAAATAAAAAACAGCCCAGGTTAGTCTTTGAGCTAGTATTACTGAACGATATTTTCTCCAATTAAAGCCCAAGCTTAGCAACAACTTTCTTTCACAAAAATTGTCAGGCGTTCCTGCCATTGATTTCAACATGATGATTTATAAGCTGATTTGCATGGAAAAGATATTACAGTCGTGAAAACGAAATTATTGGTACCTGTCCAAGCTTTACTCTTCGGATCATTCATTGTAATTTCTTTCCAGTGGGAAAACCACGGTTATCTTATGTTTTATGCCTTCAAGACACGCGAAATAACGGTTTATTTTATGGTTTGATTCTAATTGGTAGAGTCTTAAAGAAAGTACTGGACCGGTATGAAGCTTTAATTTAAAACAAATATATGTAAGTATCGCTTCACGAAGTTACCAATCTTACTGTGGTTTTAGTATATTTCTACCAATGTTTTGTGCCTTTCCTACAATTTTAACAGCAATGCCACTATTAGATTTAAATTTCAATCTTAGTCGTTCAAAAAGTTTTGAAAAACAGTTTATGATTCTTGCACCCTTCTTCCTTTTCTTTGTCTCCAATTTTCCTTTTTTCCCTCCTTCATTGTTTTTCCCTGTTGTTGATAGCTTTGATTTCCCCTCACAAAAGCGAAGTTTCACTTGGTCTTGGTTTTTTCTTGTTAATTTTATTTTGTTCCTCCTTTAGCAGGCTACTGAAGACTTTCAGTAGCTGGTGGATTTGCTGACAGTACAATATTGTATTTGTTCAAACTCGGCCCCTGTTTACTCTTCAAACAGTTTTTGATAACGAGCTGAGAGTTAGGATCAACTGGTGCTAATAATAAAACTAAAAAAACAGGAATTTTGATAATATTATATATCAAAAGAATTGGCTTATTCTACGCATGTAGAATTCATTAGATTTAAAGTTACCCAAGAAAAGCCACAAGCCTGAGAATATTTGCATGAATTATAAAAGAGGTGCAGAACCCCCATAGAAGGGTGAGGTATCGTAATTGATAATACATCATCAAATCCAGTGTACCAGAGAACTCATAGGAGAAACAACATATGAAATAACTATTATAGGGATTCTAAGCCCCTATCTCCAAAATATGAAATTTCGCATTTTATTTGAGAAGAATTATCACAGACCCGTGTTAATTTGCATGTTTACCCTCCCCCCCCCCGGATGATCTTATCGATTTATTATCCTAAGAAATCGAGAGACGGATCCTTCGAACATAAGTTAAAAGTCCAGAAATTGAAAGGCTGCACCACGGCAACCCGAATAACATCAATGCAAAAAGATCCGCCATTTCTTTGGGACGGCATACCCCCAAGTTTGACTCTGAGTAATATTACATAATGATAACAAGTTAGGACTTGCTATTCAAGAATTCCATATTCAACTTTGATGTATAAGCACCATCTTCAACAGTTGGTTGGCAAGCGCCTCAAATTTCGACTGAAAATAGAGCAATAGTCATCCCCAGGTTATAATGCTGAAGTTGATAGTACCTTATCATTCTCGAGCATATACAAGTGTTGATAACCCTTTGAACTCCAAAGTCTAATGCCTCTTTCGAGCACGATATCAATAGATGAATTTAGACCATTACCGAAAGCCCTGCCAAAAAAAAATTAAGAAAGGAGAAAATTTCCATAGAAAGTAAAGAGTGATATTAGATTTAGCCGAGCAGAAATTAGCTTGTATGAGATGAATGCATGTGTGATTTTATTTGGTGACTAAACCTATAGAGAGTATTTCCCTATCTAATCTACAGAATACAGAGCAAAATATTAGAAGCTGAAGAAAATACTAAACAACACAAAGGAATAAAGAAAAACAATGAAAAGGCGAAATTTACAATTAGGGAGTAAATGAAAAAAAAAAAATACATTTAGAATATGTTTGTACGATTCAAGTATGCTAAAACTACATTCCGAGCCTCTTTAATAAACCAATTAAAATCAATATTAAAAATATCAGAATGAGAAAACTCTGGTAGTTGATATTACATTTCAGATCTTTCACTTTCAAGAAGTTTACGCTCAAAGAGGTAATGATACAAAGTCTGTTCATCACCACAATCACAAGCGGAACAATTACTTTTATTAATTCTAAATAAAAAATGATTTAAATTTACAATGACCAGCAACAATTTGTGTCAGTTTATAATTGGGTGACGTTTTTCCGAAAAGCAGATGAAAATTTACCAGATGTTTTCCAGAGAAATTGCCTACGGATTGTTCTGGGTACCCGGCTGATTGACCGTATTTCAAACAGTAGGCTGTAAGAAAAATGTGGTTCAATCCCGCTTTCTAGGGCTATAATGAAAGAAAGGTTGAGATGGCTAGGCCACGTTCTACGGATGAAGGATGACAGATTACCGAAGATCGTCCATTTTTGGTCAACCGTCTGGGGCTACACGGAAAGCAGTTCGTCTTTGTCTGGGTTGGGAGGATGTCATAAATAAAGATTTAAAGGAAATAGGCACTTCCTGGGAGGGTGTAAAGAGGGAGGCTTTAAATAGATTAGGTTGGAGGAGGAGCGTGCGTAGCTGTTTTGGCCTCAGGCGGCTTGGTGCTGCAGTGAGTTATTAGTAGTAGTAGTAGTAGTAGTTTTTGCAACTTGAAGATGATCGACGTGATCAGTATAAAAATGAAGGGTCTAGACTCTAGAGCTTAACAACTTGGCGGAATAACTGATACCACTTCATATATGGGTTTTAGCGTAAAGTTTTCCAAATTTCATTTACTGTACTGGGAGTAGAAAAGGAATTAGCAAATAAAAATTTACTTGCGAGTCAGTATTATGTTTATGCTTATTTAAAATTGCTATTTAGATTATAAAAATGTAGCCAATGATCAGGCCTTCCTCTCTTTAGATATCTGGTGAGATTTATCTCTTTGTCTGGTCTTCATTTTAAGTATTAATGTTGCTTCTTACTTTCAGTCGAAAAAACTTGTTTTTTTATTTAATGAGTAATAGAGGTACCACAAGGCAAAATTTAAAAGAGAGATAGCTAACTTACAACATCGAATGGGAGTAGTAGTAAGACAATTTTAGGGAAGAAACTTCCGCGTATCAAATTGAACAAGGGTAAGAAAAAGCGACACAAGAGCAGAATCTATTTGAGCAATACTATTTTCGGAACGGTCAGCATGTAAGATAAGAAATACCAGCAAACCCAGAAAAGTAAGTGCTCAAAATCTTAGCCTCAACCCCGGAAAATCAAATAGTAAAAAGGGTAAGGCAAAACCCCACCCCATTTTACTTCTCTTCACTACTTTACAATATTACTTCGTGCAAATTTTAGCTGAAGAAAGCAATTGAACCACTAAAATCTAAGAAAGGAAAACAAAGTTGGTTCTCATCAGCGCTTACGCTACCTCGCTAATATAACAAGAAATAGAAACAGGTCTTTACAAAGAAAATCAACTGGTTATTTTTCAGTTTTTAGATTTCACAACGCTATGCCAAGAAATACAGTGTTTAATCAATCATTGAAAAAGTCGTAAGTAGTGTCTATACTAAGCAGACGGGAGAATATTTGCTAGCTATATTCGATTATTTGTCGCTTAGAATTAATCACGTTTTGCCAATCTTTCTTATTTACGAGAAAGCACATCCTGCAGTGGCACGCCAGCCACAAATAACGCTTATTTTCATATTTGTCTTACATTATAGATTACCCATACATTCAGAAATTGGTCAAATGAACCCAGACTTAAAGCAAATCGACATTGCCCCAAGTAAGGGCTGTATTACCACCCCTAGAAATCGCTAAGAAGCAGACGTGTCATTTTTCTGTTACTTAAAACTAAATAGACTATTTCAATGGAATACTTTGTTTAGCTGGCTGGTTTATTTTCTATATGAAAAAGAAATGCAATGAGCCCATTAACCTCAATAGTAGGGCACCATTGATAAATGAAAATAAAAGAGTGACTCGACGCAACTTGACGAAACAGAATCAACATTTTATGCGCTTGGTTAGTTGATTTGTTTTCCTGTCGTCTCCAAGCTGTTTCCAATGTAATTCAACGGATCAACTGAGGCTAAACACATTGATAAACTGTTTTAGTCATAACTAGAAACCTTGCAAGGCTTACCAATATGATCAGCATTATTCCTAAAAATCAATTGTAACCTATACAGGCAGTGCTTATATTTAAGAATCGCTTAGTCAAATGTGTGTAAGTAGCAAAAAGTTGAATATATGCACAGTAGCTATTGCATTTATAGGTTTATTGATCTATTCCATGTAGTAAAATGCCGTTAATCTGCAATTCTTACTTTTGAAATTGTTGAATCTTGGGGATTTATACCTTAAGTAATTTAATCTTTTTTTCTATTTGTAATAGCCATGAACATTTTCGAAGAAAATTCAGACCCAAAATTGGATCAAATCCAAAATAAAAGTGTTTAGGGTGAGAGAAATGAACTTTACTTTTGAAAAGTATTTTTCTGGAATCTTGATAATATAAAAATCTGTTGGTTTGTTCCATGGATGCACAAGGCATTCTTAGGCTAAAAATTTTTGTAAAGATAACCCTTGGAGGCTTATCTTTACAGTAAGAGAGTAGGTAAAAACTTTTAGCCACTACCTACATCGTAACAAGAAAAACTGTCTTGAACAGTAAAATCTGTGAATTCGACAAAGGCTTTGCTTGAATTAAATAAAAAAAAACAAGTTTTTTCAAATTTTAAGTAAAGAACAATATTAACACTTAAAATGACAGAAATGGTCTCACATTGATGGTGGCTGCCTGCCTTTTTAATCCCCCGCTCCTTACGCTAAAGCTTATAGTGCTTACTGAGAGTATTTAAAAATGCAACAAATGCAGTTAATTGATAATTGCAAATTTTTTACTGGATAGTCTTTTAAATATTTGAGCTAATAATTTAATGTTAAAAACAAATGCACACCCATAACCTCTTCCATTTTCGAGGGTTGATGACAATACCTTTTATTGTCCCACTGAAACTGCCCTTGTAATTGAGCTTCTATTCTGAAGGCCTTGGGGACAAAAAGTTAAAATTAAGCGTAATGAGTGGGAGGAAGCATGCCGAATAGTTTCTCTTTGGTGAAACTGTTAATGTTGCTGCTCACTTTCATTAGTTAATTTTTTTATACTTAATTTCCATTCGTTTGTAATACCATGCATAGTCCCACCGTTAATAGGAGGGCACTACTGCCCCTTCCAACTCACTTTTTACCTTAAAGTTTAGCTTTCGCTGAGGAAAGCTTCAAGTAGAAAAACTAATTTATTCTAAGCGCTTTTTGAAATAAAGAACAATTTTTCAAGATAGAACATCTTATCCATAACAAGAAGACGGATACATTTTGCCTTTGCAAACTGCGTGACGGTAGGTCTCTCCTGAATGTATTGGTGGAAGGGTGTACGAAAGCATAGGATGGGTGGCCCCTAGCCCCCCATTGTACTTCCTGGCTGAAGGGCCAAGAAACGGAGATCATCACTACTGGTAGGGACTGTAAAGTCCAATACCGTATCTTTTACCTTGCCTTTTTTTTATCATCATTCATGAACGATAAAGGTCTCTGAAAATCTCACCCCCCTAAAATGTTTTTTTTGGGAAGGGACATTAAAAAAGGACTTAAGGATTATTCTGTTATGTTTTCCGTGGGGATTCCCCCCATTTTTCTTAGGGGAACAATCCCCCTTCCATATTTACAGGTAAGCAGATGAACTTAATTTTTAAAGTTAAATTCTCGTGCTGCAGTCCTTTGTCTTTACTACTTAATCAGGATACTAGAATTTTATTTCCCGCTCGGTTAAGCATTTGTTACATATCTTAGAACCATTCATCTGATACGAAACACACGGCTACTGTGACCAGCCCTCTCAATAAAAAAGAAAAAGAAATCTTCCTTTATATAAAAATTTTACAAGCTATTTCAGGTCCGTAACTTTAGATGAGAGTGATTTTAAACTCATTGAATTTTATATACTTGGAATCACAATAAAAGGCCAGTTTTTTTGGTGCATATATTTTTGTCAAAACTTTATTTAGAGTTTCAGTTGCTATTGACTGAGTCACCAAATTTACAATCCGTTACTACGAACTGTTTGGTACTTACTGATTTCGAAATCCCTTCTGAGAATTCACTTAATTTCATGACAACAAATAAGTTAGAACGTAATGACGAAGTCCAAGAGTTATGAGCGCATACGAATTTTTACGATCTTTCGGCCAATGGGACAGTAGGTGAACAAACGCATCTCTTTATTGGTAACTTGGGCTGATAAATGTTTTCGAGTTTGGCAACTTTGGTGTTGGAAATAAGGTGTAATGAACTGCAAATTAGTAGTTATCATGGGAAGATGTCAGAAGTAAAAAACACGAGAAAAAATAATGAGGGGTAATTAACAAATTTTTTGTAATGTCGAACATAAATGTATTTCACGGGGCCATATAGGCTTTCTTGACTCTTTGAGTTTGAATACTAAAAAACTAAATAAAATAAAAAAGCAGAAAATACAAAACCTAGCAGATTAACAAAAATAATTTTTGGAAATAATCCTAATCGTGATTGCAGCGGTAGCTGCAACCGAGTAAATTGTGCTTACTGCAGTAGCTACTGATCGAGAGAATTAAGATCTATGGTTACTTCTGTTTTAGGTAAATCTGCTCAATATTTTTCTGGGTTTTTGTTCTTCATTAAAAGAAAAAAAAAGAAAATCTTTTTTTACGAAAGTAAGTTAAAGGGAGACTAATGGACACAAAAAGCGTCAGGGGGAGGGGTGTGGCTGCTTTAATAAGCAAAGGCCATGAGGTGTTTGCTTGAAAAGCACCATCTTTAAATTCTTAACACAGTGGCCTATCCTCCCCATAGGAGACTCGAAATATCTTGTCCCTCCCTCCTAAAAAATTTAAGTTTTAGTAAGGTTTCTGATAAGAAAGGGATTTATTTTGAAATTGGTATGTTCAAAGGGAGGATTGGTCAAAATAAGAAAAATCAGGCATGTAACTGGAAAATTGACGAATTGTCTGCGTATATTTTGAAAAATTAAACTCAACAAAAAAAGAACATATCGTCTGAACTTTCCGATGGAGAATGATTATTGAAGTCTTTCCTCGTCCGACTTATTCGTACTTGTCCCTCCACAAAGTGACGAGTTAAAAAAACAAAAATTATTGTATATATGAGGGGTCTGTCTTTTCCTCAATACTTCGCTCTTCACGCTGAAGTTTTTTAGTATTTCTTTAAAAAAAAGCTTAATGTTGTTCTAATTAAATTACCCTTTTCCAGTGGCCAATCTTGAATCGGGAGAAAAATTTAAATATTAGAGTAAAGAGCGATGTATTGAGGAAGGGACATTCCCCCATATATGTAGCAGTTGCTGTTAGGTTGAAGTTTTGATAATACACCTTACTACTAGTAGAGTTTTTTTATCTCTCTTAATAATGCCGGGAAATCCGGCTCCCCTCCATGAAAAATTCCTCTTCCCTATGGAAAATCCTTTCATTGAAAGTTTCTCCCGTGTAAAATACTCCCTCCACTCGCCAAGAAAAATCCCCCAAGAATATTCCATTCTTGTTTAAGTCCACCCCGAAAAATTTTTGTGGACTTTTCCGGCTAAAAAAATTTTTTATTGTTTTTTCGAATCATGCCGGAAATCCTCCTTCCATGAAAATTGGTTCCCGAAATCCTTCAGGTGGAATATTCCACCTGAAAAATTTATCCCGAAGAAAACTGCCCCTTAAAAACTTCTCCCGCGGAAAATTCCCCCCACGAAAAGATATTATAGACAATTCCAACCCAGTAGAAAATTCCCCCCGACAATTCATAACATATGCACATGTAAAATTAATCCAGCAAAGAGATACTTTTAATCTATTGATACCAAAAATTCCATGTTTCGGTTGCTTTTGAGCCACATCACTCTTTACTTATAGTTCTTTACATCGAACTGTTTGATAAACAAATACAAGTTGACAGGGGCGTATCCAAGATTTTTTTTCAGGGGGTAGTACTTTCTTCTTCTTTTTTTGGAGGAGGGGGGGGGGTTACGAAAGCAAACTTTAAAAAGTGCATGAAACATTTGTACATGGATTTTTGTTACGTTTTTACGAGTCAGATAGCACTTTATCTATGCTATTTTGACAATCAGGATGCACTTACACCTTTTTGGTTTAGTTCAATAGTAAGAGCAGAAGTAGTAACAGCAGTAGCCCCGAAAGCTTCATTTTCATACCCTCCGTCATTCTTAAGATATTCAGGTTAACAGAGGTTAATTTAGATAAAGGAAAATATAAATTTTTACCAATTGTTAACAAAGTGCTGACAATTTTATGTACCTGCAGCATGAATGATCAATCTGCCATTTCTGCAAGGTTGTCAATTAAAGCGGGTAACTCACGGAGGTGTCATATCTCTACAATGATATTTCCGTTGAGCCGATTTTCAACTTTTTCTTAGCTGCTTTGCTACAAATTTTTAGGTACTGCCCTTTCCTAAACCTTAAAAAAAATGTGTTTCCGTTTAATAGGAAAAAACCCACACTGTCTAATGGTGATTACATAAAAAAAACTAGTTTTTCTAACTGAAAGTAAGGAGCGACATTAAAACTTAAAACGAACAGAAATTATTCCGTATATGAAATGGGTTGTCCCCTCCGCAATCCCTCGCTCTTTATGCTAAAGCTTTTAATTATTTTATAAAGCAAAATTGTGGTAAAGAGTCAAACTTTAGCGTAAAGAGCGAACGATTGCGGAGGGGACAACCCATTTCATATACGGAGTAATTTCTGTTCGTTTTAAGTTTTAATGTCGCTCCTTACTTTCAGTTAGAAAAACTAGTTTTTTTATGTAATTTATGAACGTTTTTGAATTAATGCATGTTTGATTTTGGCTCTCCACACATAAATTATTAAAATGAAATTTACATTTTAATTCCTTTTTTGGCTAAATGGCTTTCTCTTAGTTCTGATTAGACAATTTTGAGAAATAAGAGATGGGGAAGGAGGCCTAGTTGCCATGCAATTTTTCGGTTACACAAAAAGGCAACTATAAATTTTAATTTTTAACGAATTTTCTTATTAGTAAAAAATATACGTAACTTAATAATTAACTTGCGTAACAAACTTTTATATTCTTAAATTTTTATTATGTATATGAGGGGGTTTGTACCCTCGTTAATACCTCGCTCTTTACACTAAATCGTAAGTTTTGTGCCGATTCTTTAAGAATGACCCCTGAATCAGAAAGGCAGTAGAATAAATAGTTGAAATTACTAAAAATACTATAGCATAAAGAGCGAGGTATTTATCTCCTCCTAAATACCTCGCTCTTTATGATAAAGTATTTTTAGAACCCCTCATATGCGTAATAATCTCTGTTCGTCTTAAGTTTCAATGCTACTCCTTACTTTCAATTGAAAAAACTTTTCCATGTTTATTTTTTCATTGTTTTTATTATAGTAATTTTAGAAAATCCTGCGCCCTTTTCATTGATATTTTCTTCCCCCATGACATATTTCTCCAAGGAAAGCTCCTCCCACATAGCCCCCTCCCCTTAAACCCACCCCCAAAACCAAAAAAAAATCCCTGAAAACGGCTATTTTGGAAAACAAAATGGCTATCTCAAAATTTTGATCTGTTGACTTTGGAGAAAAACTGAGCGTGGGAGGGGGCCTATTGCCCTCCAATTTTTTGGTCGCTTAAAAAGGGCACTAGAACTTTTCATTTCCGTTAGAATGAGCCCTCTCGCAACATTCTAGGACCACTTGGTCGATACGATGACCCCTGGGGAAAAGAAAAAAACACGCACCCGTGATTTGTCTTCTGGCAAAAAAATAAGAAATTCCACATTTTCGTAGATAGGAGCTTGAAAATTTTGCTACAGGGTTCCCTGATACGCCGAATGCGACGGTGTAATTTTCGTTAAGATTCTGTGACTTTTAGGGGGTGTTTTCCCCTATTTTTTAAAAAGAGACAAATTTTCTCAGGCTCGTAACTTTTGATGACAAAGACCAAATTTGATGAAACTTATATATTTAAAATCAGCATGAAAATCCGATTCTTTTGATGTATATTTTAGCATCAAAATTCCGTTATTTAGAGTTTCGTTTACTATTGAGCCGGATCGCTCCTTACTACAGTTCGTTACCACGAACTGTTTGAAAGTTTCATTAAATCTCGTTATCTCTATCTCCAGCACAAAATGGGAGAAATCCAATAGTTTTTCTATGATTCCTGGAAAAGTAGATGTCTACTTTTAATTTCTGACGTTTATTTAGATTTCTCATCCAAGCTGGCAAGACTTGGTATTTTTTGTATAAGAGAAAACATATTTCGGCCTTTTTAGAGGACGAACCGATAGAGCCAAAATTAGCTCTATTTTTTTTTTTTTTTTGTCTGCATGGGAGTTCACCTGGCTAAGAAATTAATAATTTGCATTTTCAAGCTGACTATAGAAATGAAATTAGCAGTCTTTTTTGTGCATCCTGAATATTTTAGTCTTTTGGTCTCCAAACAAAATGCCGGAATTTGAGGTTAAATTCACCCTGCAACACCTCTTGGAAGTTCCAAATGGATCTCCGAAGTGCTCCTAGATATATTGCGGATGCCTTATTTTGTGAAAATAGGTACACATAGTGTCTAAAGATTTACATCACTGCTTCACCGTGAATAGATTCTAGTCCCACAAGGAGTCAAATTGACGAAATTCTTAGGCATTTTAAAACAAAATATTTGTAACCCTTCTCTGCTACCTTTATTTAAGTCAAAATTTGAGATCAGCAAGGCCCTTGCCCCATAAAAGAATCTCAAACCCTTAAAAATTTGAATCTGGTCCCTCAAGCCTTCCCAATATATTACACATATGCTATTTCGATGACCTGGCAAAACATAGAGTTGGTTGATTTACTTCACTGTTTGAATTGGAGAATAAGTTGTTTGGTGCCTCTCCCCATTCAATATAAAATTCGAAGCGTCCTTGCCCCACCCTTCTCTCTTTCTTTCCTCAAAATACCTAAAAGTTTCAACTCTATTCTTCGAGCAATTACCGAGATATTGTAGATACATATCTACAATATTTCGTATAGATATACGGAATATCTACAATACGAAATGTATGTATGATACTAATTCAGTATATGACCTCTATAAGCACAATTTCTTCTCATTTAGGTCTACTTCTGCCTCTTCCACTAAGGAAATTTCAAGGTCCACTATACCCTCTACGACCAACGCTCCATCAAGTTTTTTTATCTACATCCCCTAAGCCATTCACAAAATATTGCAGATAATTTGGAAACTCGGTTCCACATAGCGTCGTTCCATTTACTCATTGAAGTGTGTTATTTGCAGATTACACCCTTCGAAAGCTCTAGAATCCCTGCCCTAGCGACAAACTCTTAAGTTCTCCTAGCTGACCGGGCAACATTGTTGAAACTCTTACTCAAACTCATATGCAAACAATTTACATATTTTAGGGCCATCACCTTAGGAGCTTTAAGGTTGATATCGGCCACGGAAGTATACTCATTTGACATTTTGATATTTCTAAGCAGAATGATTGTCAAAAAGTTTTTTTATGTAATGGCGTCACGGGAGACGGTCGAGAAGGATGGGGGAGGGAAGACTATCGCCCTCCAATCACTTTCACACCTTACAAAGGACCTACAACTTTCAATTCCGATCAAATGAGCCCTCGTGTAAGTTTCTACAATCACCCATTCAATGTGAAGTGTCCAGGGAAAAATATTTTTTGGCCCTGTTTTGGTTTTTTGTTGGACTCCGTTTTGAGGGGGCAAATATTTTTTCTTCTTCGGTCTGTTTTGGGGTCTTTTAATTTTACGGATTTAAGTTTCAAGTACATTAGAACAAAACTTTTGGGTCCTTTTTTGGGTCCCTTTTTGGGGGAGAGGTGGGCCCAGAGCATTTTTTTTGTGCACTATTGTCTTCTTATACCAAAGATTTACGGCTGTGAGTTTTAAGCTGATCAGGGACCAAAAGATTTCTTCCCACTTTACACCCCCTTGGCCCCCTCCCACAGTAAAATTTGTGACCATTCTGACCCATAGAACATTTCTTTGAAATTTTGGCCTATTGGACACCCGAGCTCAAACACGCCACTTTTTTTCGACTATAAAACGTATTTGTAACAGTTGGAAATTGTGTTGCGAGAACAACACTTTGGTTTTGTCGTGTTTTTTTTTCCTAGCACCCCAATTTCAGCTTATTCCTAGACAGTGGTAAGGGCCTAACCTCTGCGGTTCTTACGAAAAGTGTGGATCTTAGGCCGGATTGATGAATATGACTTTGCTTCGTAGCTTTGGAAAGCTTCGAAGAACTGTTGCCTGGGACAAAAATTCAATTGTTTCTACCCATTTCTGTTCGTGATTTTAGCTGAGTTTATTATTCGGTATCAAACAGTTCGTGGTAACGAACTGTAGTAAGGAGCGACCTGGCTCAATAGTAACCAAAACTATAAAAAATGGAATATTGATACCAATAGCTACATCAAAAGAATCGCATTTTAATGCTGGTTTTAAATATATAAGTTTCATCAAGTTTAGTCTTACCCATCAAAAGTTACGAGCCTGAGAAAATTTGCGTTATTTTAGAAAATAGGGGGAAACGACCCCTGAAATTCATAGAATCTTAACGAAAATCACACCATCAGATTCAGCGTATCAGAGAACCTTACTGTAGAAGTTTCGAGCTCCTATCTACAAAAATGTGGAATTTTGCATTTTTTGCCAGAAGGCAGATCACGGATGCGTGTTTATTTGTTTTTTTTTTTGTTTTTTTTTTTCCCCAGGGGTGATCGTATCGACCCAGTTGTCCTAGAATGTTGCAAGAGGGCTCATTCTAACGGAAATGAAAAGTTCTAGTGCCCATTTTAAGTGACCAAAAAAATTGGAGGGCACCTAGGCCCCCTCCCACGCTAATTATTTTCCCAAAGTCAACGGATCAAAATTCTGAGATAGCCATTTTATTCAGCGTAGTCAAAAAACCTTATAACTATGTCTTTGGGGACGACTTACTCCCCCACAGTCCCCGTGGGAGGGGCAACAAGTTACAAACTTTGACCTGTGCTTACATATAGTAATGGTTATTGGGAAGTATACAGGCGTTTTCAGGAGGATTTTTTTGGTTTGGGGGAGGGGTTGAGAAGAGGGGGATATGCTGGGGGAACTTTCCTTCAAGAATTTATAATGGGAGAAGAAAATTTCCATGAAGGGAGAGCAGGATTTACTAGCATTATTTAAAAAAAAAAAACAATTAAAAAATAAAAGTGAAAAAGCTTTTTCAGCTGGAAGTAAGAAACAGCAATAAAACTTAAAACAAACAAAAATTATTACCCATATGAGGGGCTCACCTCCTTCTAATACCTCGCTCTTTACGCTTATGTATTTTCGGTAATTTCAACTACTTATTCTACGGCTTTTGTGATTCAGGGGGTCATTCTTAATGAACTGGGATAAAATTTAAGCTTTAGTGTAAAGAGCGAGGTACTGACGATGGGGCGAATCCCCTCATATATGTAATAAAAACATCAGAATACAAAAGTTCTTTACGTAAGCTAATTTACAAGTTACGTAAATCTTTTACCAATAAAAAGATTCGTAAAAAATTAAAAGTTCTAGTTGCCTTTTTAATTAACCAAAAAATCGGGGGGCAACTAGGCTTCGTCCCCCGCTCTTTTGTTCTCAAAATCATTCGATCAAAATTATGAGAAAGCCATTGAGCCAAAAAAAAAATATGCAAATTTCGTTTTGATTATTCCTCTGCGGAGAGCCAAAATCAAAACATGCATTGATTCAAAAACGTTCAGAAATTAAATAAAAAAAACAAGTTTTTTCAACTGAAAGTAAGGAGTGACATCAAAACTTAAAACGCACAGAAATTACTTCGTATATGAAAGAGGCTGCTTCCTCATCAACGCCCCGCTCTTTACGCTAAAGCTTTTACTGTTTTAGAAAGAAGAATTGAGAGAAAGAGTCAAACTTTAGCGTAAAGAGCGGGGCGTTGATGAGGAAGCAGCCTCTTTCATATACGAAGTAATTTCTGTGCGTTTTAAGTTTTGATGTCACTCCTTACTTTCAGTTGAAAAAACTTGTTTTTTTTATTTAATTTTGCACTTGAGATTGCGGTAGAGAAATGGTATCAGATGTGCCTCTTAAATTTTAAAAGTTCTCTCATTGCTAGAGAAATTAGAGCTTATCCCTTGCTCTGATGACGTTAGAAACTTGGCCTACGGCAAAAAAGTCAACTTTTGAACTAAGACAGATGGATTTTTTTTTACGGCAGTCGATAGCTCTTGACGAGCTGCTCAAATTATATGTTTCCCATTTTTTGATAGAAAAATTCCTTCATGAGCTGTATCAGTTTGAAAGTTACAAGGGGTTGACAACTTCAGTAGTAAGGTACACACGGAAACCAAAAATAGGTCGATACCAATGGTGAGACAAATAGGGGAGTTTTCAACAATAGTCGGCTGTTAGCTCATATTCATCTTCGGCAATGAGGGGTTCGCAACTTTTTATAGTTGGTGTACCTATTATTTGTTTCCAGTGTATTTGATGGTAAGACCAATTTGGTTCCAGTGTAATACATGTAGGGGACTTGTAAGTAATAACCGGCTGTTAGGCTACAATCATCTTCAGCCATGAGGGGATTGCAACTTTTGGTAGTTGCAATTAGGGGTTTGCAACTTTTGCGAGTCAATAGTCGGCTGTTAGCTCATATTCATCTTCGGCAATGAGGGGTTCGCAACTTTTGCTAGTTGGTGTACATATTATTTGTTTCCAGTGTATTTGATGGTAAGACCAATTTGATTCCTGTGTAATTAATACATATAGGGGACTTGTAAGTAATAACCGGCTGTTAGGCTACAATCTTCTTCAGCCATGAGGGGCTTGCATCTTTTGCTAGTTGCAATTAGGGGGTTTGCAACTTTTGCGAGTTGGCGTACCTAGTATTTATTTTAAGATCCTTACAGATTAACAGCTTCAGCATTTAATCGAAGCCAGGAAACAAAACCAAAGTGTTGCTCTCGCAACACTTTACTCGGCGAACGCGAATAAAGGTTGCCGCAGCACCTCACGTTGCCCATGCAACGTAGATCTAGCTTGTGTAATTTTCGTTCCTTACCCCATGGCTTTTTCGGTATCTTGTCGTCTCCGGATGTATACTCTTGGATCCCTCAGCTATTTTGACCAAAATCATCATTTGAAACTTTGATCAGATATCTTGGAGGGCCATGGTGATGAGAGGGCCTTGGCAACAAAAGGGAAACTGGGGTGGGGGTTAGCCTCCCTTTAATTGCTTTTTACTCTTAAATAGGGCACTAGAACTCCTTCCAAGTTTCCACAACTATCCTCCCAAATGTTTGGGCAGGGGATAAAATAAAATAAAATATACATTTAAGGCACATGGCTTTTTACTTAGGGACCTTTATGGTACTGGTTCTGAAATACGAATAAAGGGCGGTCGAGATACAGACTGCCCATTTGTCTGGGGGGGAGGTACCATTGTGCGAAATTGTTCTTGAGAAAAAGAATCTTATTATGACTAAATCAACTCGGAAATTTATAAAATATATTTCTTTCTGTTGCATGAATAAAATTAGTTAATCCGGCCAGAACAGGGACAATTAAACTAATAATATGCATCAAAAATTATGAAAAGTTACATTTCTATACTTTATGATACTGTTACGCTTATTTGTCCTGTGGCAACCTTGTATAATACCTAGTACTCTGCCCGTCCAATTACAACAGCGTAATTCAGTTCCAGACCGGAAGATGGTGTAATTAAACCCCATGTTTCTGACTTGAAAACTTTGAACTAAGTATTATACTACGGGATGAATGAACTTGGCGATAAAACGCCTTTCCCGAAAAGAGTGATCCCTGAGTTTTTCTTACGAAGGTGATTCTCATCCAGTCAATACAGATTTTCCAGGAGAGATCTATGAAAAAAAAGAATTTCAGGATAGGATGTTCGTCAACTCTCTTTAGAACTTCATTCGTGAAGATGAAGTCGGGGTGCATGCGTAGCATTTTCAACCTGGTCATCAGGAGCTCCCTTGTTTTGATACGCTCAAATTGACCATCCATGCATCGTGCCATTTGTCAGTCTTAGAAATATCCGTCTGTAGGGGTAGAGAGTTGGCATTGAGTCTTGGTGTGTTGTGACGGCTGCGTGTATCGTGATGTCTTCTACATTGTCGGGTAGAACACCAAAATCGCAATAAGTGGAAGCTCTACAGAAGGAGGTGACTTCAGTAAACGGTAGAGAACAACAATCCACACTGCGTCAAACCTTTCACTAAAAGATGAAAGGCTAGTAATGGGTAGCTACTATCAGCCCCATTCTGGATCTTCTGAAGTGGTGCCAGAAACGTGATCAGAAAATTCGAATGAAGAGGGTATCCATATTCGGCGATGGGGCCGAAGTAAAACTCGTAAAGAGGGATGAATGAACTGGCTTTGGCTAAATAAAAGACTTTGGCCGCAAATAGTGGTCCCCAATTTTCTTACGAAGGAGATTCTCATCCTATCAATTTAGTTTTTCCAAGAGAGATCTATGGAGAAAAAGAATTTCAGGAAAGGAAGCTCGTCAACTCTCTTTTGAACTCCATTCGTGAAGATAAAGTTGGGGTGTATGTGTAACATTTTCAACCTCATCATCAGGAGCTCCCTTGTTTTGATGCATTCAAATTGACCATCCATGCGTCGAATTCCTTGGCAGTTTTAGAAACATCGGTATGTAGGGGTAGGGAGCTGGTATTGGGTCTTTGGGTGTTGGGACGGCTACGTGTATTGTGATGTCGTCGGCAAAATGATTCAGAGGGCTTGCAAGGATGTCTCCCATACTGTTATGTAGATAAGTAAAAGTTGAGGTACCAAGATTCTACCACGCGATGCACCTGGCCGTATTGGATGTTTGTAGGAAATGAATCCATCTGAAATAGTCCACAGTGAAAGATCAGAAAGAAATCTCTCAATTACTTTCGACCAACAGCAGCAGACACAGTACATCATAGCTATGATGTCAAATCCCAATAGACTGATGGTGCATCCTTTTGCTAGAGGTTCCATCCACTCCTGCTGCTGGGCCATTACTTCCAAATGCCAGAGAGAAGGCTAATAAATCTATGTGAGCCCGTCTTCATTGGGTTACTATATAGTTTTGGTAAATACATGGGTAGATTTCCCTGTGTTCGTAAAAGTTCCAGAGAAAAAACACAGCCTGAAAAGTTATGACAGAGGTTCAGTTAATTTTTCACTGCAGTATTTCAGTGAGCCTCCTTAATAAGAGCTTTGATCTTTGCTTGTGAGTCTTGCACAACGGTCTTGTCTTTAATTTTTAGTGAACTAATTCGCAGTACCCTTAGACAATGTTTAGGCTTTATTGATAATTCTCCATCGATTCTTTGCAGAAGCACCCTCAACCCTAGTTGGGAATTTTTCTCCGTGTTAAACTGAATTGCGCAAACTTAGTTTTTATGTGTTTTGATGAAATTAATTCTGTTCTTTTCCCTCTTTGTGAATAGCCATCACTTGTTTTGCTTCGATAGCCTTTCTGAGGTGGTTTTTTAGCCAAGGTTTGTCCTTGATGGATATCTGGGTAGACTTCATTGGAATATAGCTTACGATAGAATTAACTTTTACCTGCTTGCGCCTATCTCCAGCTTCCTCAGGGCTTTCATTGAAGAAGACTCTCCATTGCTGAGAGGCAAGTGCGTTTCATAAGCCATTGCAATCTTCTCTTTTGTATTGCAAGTTTAGTTGCTCGTGCTTTATCCGGGGAAGAATACGAAGATTTCCACGCGTGATGACACGTGGAAATCAGTCACTCTTGAACGCGTGGAGCGCGTGAACCGTGGAAATGAGTCACCTGGTCACTTTTGAAGGCTTGATTGTTAACCTCAAAGGAGCTTGTGTGATCTGTAAGGAAGGGATCTAGACGAAATGATTCGTTTGGGCCATGGTAGGTATCAAACTCAAGAAGTTCCTCAAGCCAATATGACAGGGATGGATAACACATGTTTGACTCCTCCCTACCGGTATTTATGTTATGAAGCCATAAGCTATGATGGACTTTTGAGGTCTCCATAAAAGACAATGGCAGACAGCGTATTTTCCATGATTATAATCAACAAAAGTTTAAGTAGCTAGTAGTCTGTCAGGTTGGAGGTTTCCACGGTCCTGGCGATCAAAAACTTAATTGGAAAGGTTACCCTAACTCAAAGAGCTTCTTCATTCACGGAGTTCAGGATGTTCAGGCATGAATGTAGCATACAGCTCTGTATATAAACAGAGACATATTCCACTCTGAATTTCGCGCCATGGTTGCGTTTGATCTCGTCAGAGGAGTGTGTAAACCTGTATGGCAATCTTGCTGTTTTGTATCTCGTGGCTGAGATTTTTCTTAATAATGCACATAATAGATGGTTGGACGAAGTTCAACGAACATAGGAACTGGTCTAACTTAGTTCTTAGACCTCATACATTTCTGTAGACAATCGTAAACATCTTCGTTTAGATGGTATGTGGGTGTGCCAAAGATTGTCTACGGAGGTCAGTTTGATCCTAGATGAGTTTTAATCTAGCAAAAGACTCCTTTTTGGGTGGTTAGCCCATAGCCCAACTAAGGCCAAGGGAATCGAAAAGCAAGTGCTTTCTTTGGACAGCCATTGGAACCAAAGCACCTTGTACTCAATCTCTGTGTTGGAGTTGATGCCCTGGCATAGTTTGTGCCAATTCCAAGTTTGGAGTGGTGCATTTTCATGACAAATCCTTATGAGTTATATGCCTATGAGAAATAAGTTATTAACTTATGAGAAATATATTTAGGAAATTGTGCAAACTAAAGAAAATACTTTAGAAAAAAGTTTTCTTATGAGTTTTGCCAAAGGATTTTGAAAAAAATTTTAGCTGATGAACAATCTGCATCCGTAAAACTAGCATTTCATCCGTAAAACTAGCATTTCTCTATCATCTGAACAACCAAAACCACTTAGCTGGGAACAATCTATCATTCATACCCTCTAAATCCCTTCTTAAATGACACAGCCTCCTATACCTAACGAAAAAGTGATCATCACATATTTTTCTTCTTTCTTGTGTCTATTGTGGTTGTTAGCGCTACTTTGATTTAGTAATGAAGGTCCATTTTTTCATAACAGTATACGTCTATAATTGATTGCAGGTCAAAGGATAAGAAAGATGCAAATGAAAATTTTAGTTTAGTCCCAATGGTCCATTGTTTGTATTCACTATATCGTAGATACATTTTTCAATTAACTTATGTGAGACTTTTCAGAAGCCTGAGGACGGCTTAGATAATGAGGGCAAAAGAGTAAATTGTAATTTGCAACCAGTTGTTACGTACAAATACTATTATTCTTTTAGTTTTGGTTGATAGAAATGGATATATTCTTTTGCTAAAGTACTTTATCGCAAGTTTCTCTCTTGGTGTGTTTTGGTGATTTTAGAAAATAAAGATGATTAATGTTTGCCATGGAGACATGAGCGTTGTTTCAGGGGTCAAAAGGGCAGTTGCACCCGATTAATTTGGAGAAAAAAGTATTACATAGCCCACGGCCCTTGATTATCCGAATACGGACCCCTCTTGCCATCCCATTAAAAATGCTGGAGCTGTGACCCTGCATAGGGGGTAACCTAGGTGCCACTGCTATGAACGGTTCTACTTCCTTTCAGAATCAGAGGTTATGCCAGCTTGAAATGAATTTAGCTCAGTATTTTCACTTCAACGCAGTAGCAGAACAAGAATAAAAGAAGACCATATTTATTAATAAATATTTACTGAGCAAGATCAAAAACCGTTATGATATACTAAGGCTAACTTAACCATTTCACAGGGAAACATTAAAAGCGAAATACTCTACGTCGAAATGAATACTAAAGATTACATAGGCAATGATAGAATTCGGAATGATAAATTTAAATAATTGTTAGAACGGTCAAGTCAATAGCACTTAAATTCAGATTTGTCTACAAAATGATGATCAAAAAGTCTTACCAAATTAGCCAAATTCAAATAATGTAAAAATGACTTGAAATACTTAATTTGTCTACTTTAAAAACTTCCTAAGGTGGTTTATTCCTCTACTCTTTAAAAGTCATATATTGCTGTGTGTTTTCAGTAAAGCACTGTGTGTTTTCAGTAAAGTTTCTGACAGCTCTACAAATGCAGAGAAATATCAGAGTCGGTACAACCCATGATCGAAGCATTGTCTCCTCAGCCTAAATGACATAGGGTCATAATTTCTAGACACTCATATTAATCAAAACGGTAAAATGAAAAAAGGTGCTTCTTCGATGGGGGGGGGGTGCAGGGTAAGTACAATTCCTAGGCTAAATGCCTTTTTCTTTTTATTTAATAGAACGTTTGACATCTAGCGCCTTTTTGGAGTCAGGGTCATGCAGGGATTATTAATCTGTCTGACTAAAGGGCTAAAAGTGAGAACCTTGGCTCCGTGTCTTCAACCTCTTTCTTTCTATCAAACTTTCTCCATTGTTGAAATTAGGTCCAAACGGGTGTTTCATTATCTCACGGATTTTCAATTTTGTCATAAATAAACGAACAGAAGAGCCTGTTCTTACTCGATACTCCGACCCTATACATTTTAATTTTTACAAAAAGAAATATTATATTTTGTTGAAACCAGAGTCTTAAAATGAGTCAATCTGTATGAAATAAGGGCCAAAACTTAGACACTTGGGCTCAAGTTTTACAGCCCCTCCCAATTCCTTCTAAGAAAAAAATGATGGTGTTTGTGCTGAGCTAATTGATTACCAATCTGAGACTAATATTGCAATTGGAAAATATAAAAATAGCTATTCCTACGACAGATACCACGGCCACATACCACGGCCAACGAGTGGTTTGAGGAGCAGCAAGACTGTTCTATGTTGAGGTAAAATTCCTAAATTTAGAGGTAATTTAGCTTTGCTGATGTAAAGAATCCTAATCTTTGCCAATCTTTCTTCCAAACTTAGAAATAACAATGATGTAAACATAATCCTTAACTTAAATAGTCTAATTAGTTTTAGTTTAAGTTCAAATGAAACTCTAGCCTTTTTGGGATTTGGGCGTTGGCTCAATCTCTATCCACCGTAGTTGAATTTTGTTTGGCTTCATTCCTCAGAGTAAGATTCTGTTTATTTTAGGCACCATTTCTTTAACCTTGGCAATTACTGCTCATTCTAGGTTTAGTCTAGGAAAATGGTGGAAAAAAGGGGTAAACTCCAAACAAATTGCTATACAGACGATTCTTTCACTGTCCGACCCAAAAATATGTGCCGATTCTGAATTCAAAAGGTTTACCCCTCAAGCTCTTTCACCAATTTCACTTTTTGAGGTTGAATTTGAGGTTGAGGCAAAAAATGTTGACTGAGTAAACACCAGCAAATGTGATTAGATATGTCATTTCTATGCTCTTGTTTTGCTGATGAACATGAAACTAAACGTTTAAAGTCAAAAGAAATGTTTAGGACCTAAAGCTTTGAGGGAGAGTGAGGTTGGGGAGAGGTTCTAGGAAAATTGTGAAAAAAGGATCAACCTCAAAGAAGTTGCTATACAAATGATTCTTTCACTACCCATTCAAAAAATGTCTGCTGATTCCGAATCCGAAAAGTTTGCCACTCTCTTTTTTTCAGGTTGAATTTGAGGTTGAGGCAAAAAATGTTGATTGAGTAAATACCAGCAAATTTGAATAGATGTGTCGTTTCTAAGCTTTTTTTTCTGATGAATATGAAACTGAACGTTTGAAGTCAAAATATTTTTTTGGGGCTTAAGGCTTTGAGAGAAAGTAAGGTTGGGGGAAAGGTTCAGGCTTTAGGTGCTTATTAAACTTGGCCTTTGATAAAACATATGCAGCCTCGTGCCTTGGTAATAAATAAGACTGGGTCCAGGTAAAGTCCAGTATTTCTGGAGCCTCAGTTTTGTGAAAGTGAGTAAGAATGAGGAGGAGGAGGGGAAGTTGAAAGGCATATTCGGCAACAACAAAAAACATTCCGTCAAAGAGCTTTCTTTAGCTGAGAAAGAATGTTAGTTCCAAAAAAGAGATCGAAATACTCAGATATAATGCAACACAGAGATCAATTACACAAGGCAGAAAATCACAGTAACACAGGGATTCATTGGATACTGGCAAACCTATTAAAAATTTGATCTTCTTCTTCCCGCTATCGTCATCAGGGTTTCCAGCACCAACTGTTTCACAGTTAGAACTGCTTTTTCCTTTACAATTGCCACACGCCCAGGCTCATTTTTAAGCCATGTTTTTGCTAGGATATCGCAGCGTCGAACACTCGCTCTTGTAACTACAGTGAAACACTGAAAGAAGGGAAGGCGGTGTCGGTGATCCATCTGAATGCACGGGTCGTAAGTCTCCTTTCCGAATAAGCCAGCCATAATCCAAAAGATCCAGTCGACACTCAACATTTTTTCACGCTTGTACTTGGAAGTATGCTCGAAGCGAATGATACTTGCAAACATCGCTTGTTGTTGGGGGCGTTTTTGCCTCTATATGCTTCCCAGAACTTACAACTTTTTCGAGGGATTTCTTACAGCAGACCTGGTCAAGACTTGTTTCATCTTCTTTAGCCTTATCTCTTCAGCTTTTCCAGTGTTGTCGTTTGTAGAAGCTGAATCTAGGAATAGTCTGGCGATATCTTGGAAGTTTTTCTTCTTTTTTGCGTAGTTCAGTGGAGTGGATTTTCCTATGCCATAAATTTACGAAGCCGAATTCCATCCAAGAAAGGCATGGAGGAAAAGAGTTTGGTCGCAAAGGATATCATTAAGTTTCAGTTCAGCTGCTAATATATCCCACAGACGACCTCCAGTTTTCTGTGAATTTGACTCGGAATAGAAGAACACCGGTTTGCAGTTTCGCTTCGTGTGGTAAAGCGAAAAGATTAGTAAGTCCGTATTTTCTCCTATTAAGACAGTGGGTTGGTGTTCTGTTGACTCCACCGCAGTCATCACAATCAGCAGGTCAGCATTGGCTGGCGACTGGTATGCTTTACATTCCACATCATTAAGGTAGCTGGGCAGCATGCTGATGATTGCCTGCTTGTTTTTTTGCGTTGCTAAGGAAATCATCTTTTTTTTTTTACTTAACAAGGCATCTGCGGCTGCATGCTGTTTTAGGGCAGCCTTAGAAATGTTCCTCCCTCCCTGCGTCACGTCTTTGATTGAGGGTTCAGATAAATATTCGTCAAACGCTGTGAAAGAGCATCTATATCTCCGCTTCACATAGTTTTGACGAAGTCTCACCAGTGTCTCACCAAACTCTGTTGCGCGCTGTTGAAAGCTGTTTTCCTTCTTTTGAGTCTTTTCGAAAACTACTCTACTCGAACAAAATAAACAATCAGTTTTGAAATCGAATTGTTCGACCAGGCGATTTGAACTTCTCAGGGACTCATTTTACTTGACTAAGAATCGCAAGTTCTGGTCAATGGCCCTTGCATTTGTGTAAGAACTTCGGGATGATTAATGAAAACAATCCCCCACAACAGCTGTCACATCAGTTCGGTTTCGCTTATTACTTGATTCGTTTATGGTTTTCGCTCCTACTTTAGTCACAACATCTTTCTCGCCTGCTTTGAGTATTTCTTTCATACACATTAAACAAATCTTGATTTCAGACCAGAATTCCATCCCATAAAATGACATAACGAGTCACTTTAAGCAAAAGGAAACCCGAACTAATTTAAATTTATCAGGTATTTTTCTAGTTTGACTTGAAAGATTAGAATTATGACTCAGACATCATAAAT
Organism: Artemia franciscana; assembly: GCF_032884065.1. NCBI lineage: Eukaryota > Metazoa > Arthropoda > Branchiopoda > Anostraca > Artemiidae > Artemia > Artemia franciscana. The sequence goes on along the minus strand of NC_088876.1, from coordinate 22,368,549 downwards.
ATTTTTGCAGTTTACATAATAACTTTAGTGATTCTGTTTAAATTTTCAAAAATTATTCCAGTTTCAATTGGCAAGTCAGATTCTTTGTTAATTCTTGTACCTTAAAGCTTCCTCTGTATCTACTCGCAAACCTTTACCAGCATCAAGCCTTACCAGCAAACTAATTTTAAAATGGTCAGGTATTTTGAAAGTTTGGACTAAAAAATTAAAATTATCACTTGTTAAACAGTTAAAAAAAACTTGTTTTTTTTTATTTAATTTCTGAATGTTTTTAAATTAATGCAGGTTTTGATTTTGGCTCACCGTATATGAATAATTAAAACGAAAATTGCATATCAATTTGACAATTTTTTTGGCTAAATGGCTTTTTAACTTTTTGTTTCTTTTTTTTGTGAACTGTTCTTTTAGTGCCTGAATTCAATTGAATTTTATATAATGTGACCCATGTTTGGTGAAACCGTTTGGTGAAAAAATTTGATTACCTAAGCGAAAAAAATCAGTTTAAGCATTTAAGTGTCGAAACTACTTAAAGTCAAATGACAGGCAAGTCCCCAACCATCTCTTAGGGCTGGAGGGAAGGTGTCATACCACCCTTTTGCTTTAATTTTGCTGGATTATTCTGGATATACCTGGAAAATTTGCTGGATTTGCTGGATTATGTATTTTTTTTTTGTGCTTAGATTTCATTTTGGTAATAATAGTTACTGCTCTAGCCTATTTAATTCAACTTTAAAGGTGTCAAAAATCCTCAGCGTTGAAACAAGCATTATTACACAAAAAAGGGCCAATAAAAAATTATCAGAATTGCATAATATATATTAATGCATAAATTGATTAAATAGTAAATCAATTGAATAAATAGATGTACGAGCAATCTCTTTAAATTAAAACGCATCTGCTTACTTTTTATTTGACTTATTAGGACATCGTCAACATCCACCGCAACAGAAAAATTAAAAAACGGCAATTCAGTTTCGATACTAATTCTTTGACGAAATTTCTATTTGATTAATTAACGAGTGACCCCATTATTTATATGAATATGAGCAGTAAATCACAAAACGAATAGACAAGATTAATTTAACAAATCAAAATCATAACAAAATCAAATCACTATTATTAATTTATCAATTTTAAAACGAACAGTCGTCGCCATGGGCACCCATAACCTGATTTTTAGGGGGAGGTAGCTTACCTGGTCTAATCAGCACTTCCAATGCTGTATAGTAGAAATATAAAAAAATATATGAAAATATAAGACAGCGCCACTTGGCCAGGGGGATGGTGCCCCCTACCCCCTCTTATGGTTGCTCATATTGATTGCAACGAATAAGAGTGGTACTGCCGAGCCGTGTTTCCCCGTGCAGGCTAAACTATCTTATACACTTTATTGATGATAATTTAGAATTGCATGTTTGTTTGGCATAACATAAAAAAAATATATGGTCCTTGAATTTGTAGAGCAAAAATAAGCAATTTCAATATTTGCGATTCCCAGCATACTTTTGATTTGAAAGGGCACATTCTTTTTCTTAACATTTTACTCTTTCGATTCCATTTAAGTTAAAAGTATTAAATATATAAATTCTAGTTATGATATATGTATATATGAAATAAAACCAACATAAATACATAAAAAAACATAAATGCTTCAATAAGGCTTTCAAAATTTTGATTTGTAATTTTTGAGGCAGCTTGTTTGGTTTGCTGAGACAATGTTTAAAACTGTGAATCAACCAACGATTCATCAGTCAATATTCCATTCATTTCAAAGGAATATTGATGAAGACTTACTGTCTATTAGACTAATCCGTGTAAATAAATTGCTGATTTCAACGTTACTGGCATAGGACAAAAGAAATTCCTGGAACTCTGAGCAATTTTTGTTCGTTAATTTTACGGTATAAAAGGAAAACCGTTCGAAGTTTTTTGTTTTCGGCAAATCGCAAGCAACACTTCAGGGAGCGTTTTAAGGAGATTCCTTCGGGGGCAGTCCAACTCCAGTAGCTTTGTGAAGAGGGAGTAACATTTATTTTTTCAAATTCCGGGTGGAAATTTCTTTTTTTTAACAAAAATACCAAAAAAGACAATTTAGGGTGAAAATACCCCTAAAAAGAGATTTTTCAAAGTCCTTGAGGACATTCACCAACCTCCCAAATTAGATTTCAAAATAATTCTTTTGGTTCTTTGCTTAATAAAAATCACCCTAAATTTTAATAAATTAATTAGGCCCCAGTCTACATTCCATAGATATACACCACTCGGGATGGGGTTTTGAATTACTGTGTTTTTTCACTGCTTTGGGCTATCTAACTGAGACCCTGTCAATAGAAAATCTTGAGTAGCTCTTAAGACAGTGGCGGATCCAGGGTGCAGGAGGATTCTGGGCCCCAAAAATTTTTTCTTACCCCCTCATTCCTTGTTTTTTCTTTCTGTTTTCCACTCCTTTTTCAAGATAGACTTGGCATTTTGTTCAATTATTGTCACCCATGTCCCACTCCCCCCCAAGAATTTCCTTATTGGTATCGTTTTCAAATTGTCCCCTGCCCTCAAGATTTTGCTCTAGATCCACCCCTGTTTTAAGAAGCTCTCCTCGATAGGCCTAGTTCTCAACCCTTTGTGTTCATCAGAATAGCAAAGCCAAAATTCAGTACTGGGAAGAATCCAGTCTTGGTTATAACAATAGAAAAGGCCTTTAACGCCTTTTATGCAACAAAATACACATTTTTTGACATAGGTTCTAATATTTTGAAGGGTATAAAATTAAAATCCCTCTTTGACTTCACTGCTAGTTCGCTGTCATCACTAGTCGAAGGAATTAGAAGGTAAATTACAGTAGGCTAAAGAAAAAAGAATTGGATATATCTCTTTAAAATCTTTCTAAGCTGTTTCCCCTCTCTCTTTCCCTCCTTCTTTCGCGCTTTCTCTCTCTCTCTCTATCTCTCTCTCCCTCTTTCACTCCTTCCAACTTTTTTAGCTTCGCGAGCGATGATTCTGGCCTTGTCATAATAGTTCCATTAAAGCATTTATGGCTCAGGGGTTATATTTCCCCATTTTCGATAGACGTGAAAATGTTGTGGAAGAATATTAACAAGACACGGAATAAAGCTTTGTCATTCTAATACCCTTCTCACTGTCTTTATTTTTCTAGACATGGCTGAACACATAATATTCTTAGGAATATTTGAACCTTGTAAACCGCGCCAAGGTAAAGAAAATCTCACCTTATATTTGGAAACTCCGTTTCGCACGGCTTAGACGATGAAACTACTGAAATTCATAAGATTGAAATTTCCCCTTTTCCTTCCTTCTTGTCCCACGAGGTATAAATGCTATTGTTGACTTCTGTTACCGTTTGAAACATGTACTCTAGATCAGAACAAAATTGATTAAAATCGTTCAGGAAACTCAATTTCAATATAACGGAGGAAACAGATGGATTTAATATATTTTTCCTGAAATTTGCTTGAAATTTCCTTTTAAGAATCTGTTAACATGTTTTTTTGAGGCCTTAAAAAAGAAACACAACCAGGTAAGTAATTATTCAATTTCCAGTTCGGAAAAGTAATTCTATAGATTTCACCCAATCAGAGAAGGAGTAATGAAATTAAACTTGAAGCTCCGCCTTAATTCTGTCATCCCAAGCAAGCTGGATTCATAATTTGGAACAAAAGAAAATCCAATGCTTAGATCAATACTGAGATGCACAGTTTTTGTCCATGCTTTTATAAGAGTTTTCAATTCTCTAGAGCGTCCAAGAAGATTAGAAAGAGAATGGGATGCTTCTGAAAGTAAAATACGAATTACGGCCTTAGAGACTTTTTTTTTCAAAATTAGGAGGAGATTTACGAGGACATGTGTGGATCAGTTTAACCCAATCTTGAATCAAAATACGAGAAAGTCCTAAAATTGCAAGACAGAAAATCCTATGTACACAAGGTTAAATTGAAAAGAAAATCAAGTTTAAAGTTCAAGCTACTCACGTATATAACTGCAAGTGAAAAGTAGCTAAGTTATCATTATAGGCTAATCCTTAACCTTAACATAATATAATCCATAACATAAGTTATTATTATAGTCCTTAAAGAGCTGTGTTTAGATAGATGTTTAATGTGTTTTTATTTCTCGTTTTGTTTAAGCTCTGACCTTTCTGAGTGAAAAAAGGAGAAACATGATAGCAATATTTTAAAAAAAGAATATAATAGACTAATATTATTAACTAAATATACGAAGTCAATAGCTGAACCTTTACAGTAAAACGACAAAATAGGCTTGATATGTCTGATCAGTTTTGAGAATCCTAATAATAAATTGAGTAAAATTTATAAACTTTATTATATAAAGGTTGTTACTTAAAATATAACGATACTATTAGGAAACATTATTAGTTGTTAAAACTTAAAAACAGATAAACTAAGAATGAGATTTATTCAGATATTTTTCAGTCTAAGCTTTGCTCTCTGTGTCTTATGCTTAAAACTAAAAATGATTTTACACAAAAGTTACAACGGTACTTGTATAATATACCCCCTGCCACTCAAGAAGTGAAGTTTGGTTAGTCCTAATATAATATAGACCTGCCTAACTATGATAAAAGCATAATACTCTAGAAACAAATTTGGGCTGTATATTTACACATTAGGGGGGAGGGGAGGGTTAGGAGGGGGTGTGGGGGTAAGAATTGTTTTCTGACTTAACACTATCCAAATACTTTACCCAACTTCCCTTATGTGCAAATATGTAGCCCAAATTATATATTTCCCATTTATTCTGTCACTTCTCTTTGTCTTTTCAAGCGCTAAGTTGAAAGAAACTAGAAAAAGAAACTGGTTTACTGGGCGTCAATGCATGAACAACTTGAGCGGTAGGGGTTATATCATACAAGTACCGTTAAGACAACAATACTATCATTAATATTGATAGAAAATAACATGATTGCGGTTTCAAAGCTGTAATACTAAATGAAATGGATCGAATATGAATAAAATGGATGATCAATTGATTTTATTTATTGGATGAATTTAGAGGCTAAGGTACGTTTAATATCTTTTTTGCTATGGGTAGATACAACATACCATACATTACCACTTCTATTTGATACATCCTTAGTAATTTTCCATTTTCGTATTCGTTCATTTAAGTACCTATCGTACCGCATAAAAATAAATTCTAAATTATTCTACTTTTACAATTACAAAAGAAATAGAAAACGAAAAAAATGCTACTTACATGTTATCCCGACCACATGTTATCCGTTAGGTTAGGTTAATATAGTGCTTTCTGGGCTGTAGTTTCCATAATTTTGTTACTAAAGTATTAATTCTTCATCATATTTTGGTATATTTCGTTCTGATTAGCCTAACATCACTTCTTGAGTGTGGTCGAAATGACACGTAAGTACCAGAAAAAAGGTCACTTTTTAAATACGCTAACAAATTATGGCATAAAGTAGTTTACGAATATTTTCTTAAGTGGCACTTAAGTGACACTGTTTTTAAGTGGTACTTAAGTGGTCGTAGTTTGTTGTGATGCCTAGTAGTTCTGGTGATCTGTGCAGATGGTCGAAATATAGAGACATTCCTGCATTTTTTTCTTTTTCAAAACTAATTTATTTTCTTCCATCATACAGAATAAAACATATATTAAGGGGCAGACTGCATTTTACTTTTCAATATACCAATTATCTTTTTAGATTTATAACAAGAATTTTTTCGGTGCTAGCGAAGCAAGGTAGGGTTTTACCATTGGCAAATGGTAATCTAATTTGCGTCCCCGTTTTAACATCCCTATTTTAAATGATAACAAATAAGAAAATCATAAGCTGCCAGGAGGGAGCTATTACAAGAGGGACCCTCTTTAACTCTCCTGAATGATCAAAATTTGTAAAGCTTAAATCAAAAGCAAGACAGTGTTTTCTAAACAGAAAATTTACTGAAACGAGGAGTTTCCATGACATATCCTCATATGTAAAACGGCGATTCTTCCTTCGGGTAAATAACGCAGTCCCTTAAAATACAACTTAAAATAGAAGATTCCAAGATGATCAAAAGCTGATCAAAAGTGGTCGTCAATGATATTAATCTTTTTAAAAAGACAGTTGCCCACTTATCATGCAAAAGCGTTCGTTTTGATAATTCTCACTAGAAACAACAAAAGACTTACCCAAAGACTGGTTATTAGTTCAAAACGCCCTTTTACTCTACATTAAATAGTTCACTTATTTATTACAAAGTCTGTTTATTTATCATCTGTCGAATTTGTATCATAGCACTAAGCTGATAGGATTCACACTTTATTGCACTGATGTATAACATCATCAACTACTGGAAGATTCCAATACAAGGCAAAAACTCGCTTGGTTCTTAAATCTCAATCCAGGTAACGGGAGAAACAAATTTTGTCACATTGTACGTTTTATAGAAGTTTTGCAGCACTTTAAGTCAATAGTTTTTTACTTGTTTACTTATGACAATACATTGAACATTTAAAAAAAAGCTCAAAACAAAGGAGTGCATAAATCTATTTATTTAAAAAAGCATGAGCATATTAACGCTGAAATGCTTGGCTTTCTTTCCTGTCATTTAACTGGAACTTCGATTAAAAAAAAGAACATACCTACTGATTGTATATATATATATATATATATATATATATATATATATATATATATATATATATATATATATATTACTTTTAATGCATTTGCACCCCAGATATATAATTTTAGTGACCCAAGTTAGAGCGATGGTTTGAGTTGGAGCTAAGAGTAATGTGGCAAAAAATTCTTTGTAGATGAAATTTTAAATCGTGATGCCAAAAAGATCCATGATAACGTTTGAGAGACGGCAAATAGGTCTATTTAGGCGCAACTTCTGTTTATTTTTGTTTTGAAATCGGTTTGTTTCTTTTCTTTTTTCTTTTTGTTCTTTGTTTCTAGTTTTTTCCCGTCTCTAGTTAGCAAATATTAATAATAATGATAATGAGAAGAAGGAATATTTAACGGAAAAACTAAAAAAAATAATATTTAAAGCAATAATACCTAGTATTTTTTTATATTGAAATGTGTGAGTGTTATTGGGAGATGATGGACTATGCTTGCTATTAATGAATTTTTATTGCGAGGATTAGGCGTGATGGTAATAAACCAATATAGTTTCAATGCTCTAAAAGGTAGTATCATCTATCTTATAACTTAGTCATTTTCTGAAGTGTTTTTATTATTTTTATTCTCTCCCCCGGGGGGGGGGGGCAATCATCCTCTAGCTTCCTATTCCCCTACCAGTGTTCATGTCTGTATAACATGAAAATATTAGCTAAATTTATTTAAATAGATACTATATAGTATGATTTGCTTAAAATGATGGAAGGATCTCTATTTTATTGTTGAAATCAAGCACTAAGACTTACGTGGAAGTATTTACAGTTTATAGAGTTGAACAACTTAGAATATAGAAGGCAAAGCCGTTAAAGCATTCACATATTATAAATTTTCTTTTCTATTCTTGAATTTCTGTTCGACGGTAAATTTCAAGTTTTTGCAGTGTTTTAATAGTTAAATAGCTCGAAAAAAAGATCAAGCAAAAATTCAAACCCGGAGGTAAAAATATTAGCATTTGTTCAACATCTTGTAACAAGCTCAAATCTCTAAAAACCCAAATTCAGTGTCCTCAAAGATTTCTTATTAATTGTGACTGCAAATTATATTGACGTGCATTTTGATATAAAATTAAAAGCCTAGTTTCAAGAAAAAGTCATCTGACAAAAATTTCTAAGTTAAGTTAAATTTGAAAATTATTTTGTAGTCTTGTTAAATATACATTTTGCATCAAATTATTGTTTCCTAAGTAATTTACACAATTTAATATATGTTTTATAAATTTACACATTTATATATATATATATATATATATATATATATATATATATATATATATATATATATATATATATATATATATATATATATATATATATATATATATATATATATATATATATATATATATATATATTCAATTTAATAATACCTAATATGTGCATAAATCTTTTTCTTTTCCTTCTCTCTTTCCCTTCTTTTCCCTTTCTCTCTCTTCTCTGTTTCTGCCAAGTTGTGCTATGATTGAAACCATAGTAAAGCAGCAAATACAAAATATGAAGCTTTCAATGATAATTATCAAATTTGAAATAGCATAAGAACAAGAGATTTGCTTTTGGCAAAAGTACAGTACGTATTGAATTATTGCTAGCGTACCCTTCAAGGGCGTAATTTTCTGTAAAGTAGGGGCAAACTACCCCCTCCAAACCCAAGTTTGTCCCCCAGGCTACAGTTCCCCCCAGCTGAAACTCAGTTTTTGCAAAAATTTTGTCAAAATTAAAATAAGCCTGCATAATTCAAGTATCCAGAGAAACAGGTCAGTTTTCTTTATTGTATCTTTGGCTTTATGGTAATATATGACTCATTTTTCAGTTTTCACTGTCATTTTCACGTGATTTGGGAAATTGGCTCCAATTTTACCCCCACCCAGGATTTTACGAGTCAAACAAACATTTTAGGAGGAGGTCAAATACCCTACCCCCTCCCGGGGTACAGTCTTGATTTTTGTGGTTTCAGACACCGCCATACAATGTAGTGACGTGGATGGTAATTTTTGGTTGATTTGATCGAAACCGCAGAAAAATATTAATACTATATCTTCTATTTGGGCATCTAAAGGAATTTATGCGTACATTCAAATATTTACATCGCAGAAATTCAAATAGGCTAATCAGGAGAAAGAAGTACGCAAAATGGGTGCTTGATAAAGGAATATATACAGGAAAATTGAAAATTCAGCAAGTTGAATCATACAAGAAGACATAAAATATTTCTTTAAACGATAATATATATATATATATATATATATATATATATATATATATATATATATATATATATATATATATATATATATATAGGGAAAAAACTAGATGGGTGATATACTATTTATCTGCCGAGTTCAATTTCCATTTGGCGGAGCAGAAACACATGATGCTTCTGTAGTAAGGAGCGACCCGGCTCAATAGTAACCGAAACTCTAAAAATGGAATTTTGATACCAATAGTTACATAAAAAATTGTATTTTAATGCTGATTTTAAATATATAACTTTCATCAAGATTAGTCTTACTTATCAAAGGTTATGAGCCTGAGAAAATTTGCCTCATTTTAGAAAATAGGGGGAAACACCCCTTAAAGACAAACAATTTTAAAGAAAAACACACCATCAGATTCAGCGTATCAGAGAACTTTATTGTAGAAGTTTCAAGCTCCTATCTACAAAAATGTGGAATTTCGCATTTTTTGCCAGAAGACAAATCACGGATGCGTGTTTATTTATTTGCTTTTATGTTTGTTTTGTTTGTTTTTTTTTCCAGGAGTGATCGTATCGACCCAGTGGTCCTAGAATTTCGTGACAGGGCTCATTCTAACGGAAATTAAAAGTTCTAGTGCCCTTTTTAAGTGACCCAAAAAATTGGAGGGCACCTAGGCCCCCTCTCACGCTCATTTTTCCGTAAAGTCACCGGATCAAAATTCCGAAATAGCGATTTTATTCACCATAGTCGAAAAACTTAATAACGGTGTCTTTAGGGACGACTTACACCCCCGCAATCCCCGTGGGAGGGGTTGCAATTTACAAACTTTGACCTGTGTTTACATATACTAATGGTTACTGGGAAGTGTACGGACGTTTTCAGGGGGTTGGTTTGGAGGGAGAGTTGAGGTGGGGGGTGGGGCTGATCTTCCATGGGGGATGATCTTCCATGGAAAAACTTCTCATGGGGCAAGAGACTTTCAATGAAGGGGGCGCAGGATTTTCTAGCGTTATTTGAAAAAACAATGAAAAAATAAATACGAAAAGTTTGTTTCTACTAAAAGTGAGGAGCAGCATTAAAACTTAAAACGAACAGAAATTATTACGCATATGAGGGGTTTACCTCCTCGGAATATCTCGCTCTTTACGCTAAAGTATTTTTAGTAATTTCAACTATTTATTCTACGGCCTTTGTGATTCAAGGGTCATTCTTATGGATTTGGGACAAAATTTAAGCTTTAGTGTAAAGAGCGAGGTATTGACAAGAGTGAACCCCCTAATATACGCAATAAAAACATACGAATATAGAAGTTCGTTACGTAAGTTAATTCGTAAATTATGTATATTTTTTACTAATGAAAATTGTTCGTAAAAAATTAAAAGTTCTAGTTGCCTTTTTAAGTAATCAAAAAAGTTGGAGGGCAACTAGGCTTCCTCCCTCGCTCCTTTTTTCTCAAAATCTTGCAATTAAAACTATGAGAAAGCCATTTAGCCAAAAAAAAAATTAATATGCAAATTTCGTTTTAATTATTTATGTTCAGAGAGCCAAGATCAAATATACATTAAATAAAAAACGTCCAGAAATTAAATACAAAATAGTATTTTATTTAATTTAACAAAAAGAATCTAGTCTCTGATGGCGGAACTACAGAAAATCATTTGTTTTTATCCCATTTTGGGAGCTTCCTCCCTATTTGGAACCAAATTTAAAAGATAAGTATTGTTACTCAGCTTCTGTATTGTTCTACTTCGTATAGAGAATACGTAGCCTCTTGGAAAAAAATAGCTAAATGGTTTGAATTATTAAGCTGACTGACTCTTTAAGCAAACATAACTTAAATATTGTATTACAAGACAAATATATTGACGCTAATTGTGAGGAGTGACTGGGGACATATACCACCATCACCACCCCCTCCTAAACTATTTTGCTCCCCTAAATATCGAAAAATATACGTTTAGTTGCATTTTTCAATGAAAAAGTCCTGTTTTAGCATCCCCAATAACTTTTTGTGTTCTTCATTATTATGAAGAATTACTACTACTAACTTTTCTTCATTATTATGAAGAATTACTACTACTAACAACAAGTCACCGCATCACCAAACCACCTGAGGCCAACACTGCTACGCATGTTCCTCCTCTGTCCCCATCTATTCAAAGCCTCCCTCTTTACACCCTCCAAGGAAGTTCCATTTCCTTTAAATCTTTCTTTATGAGACCCTTCTAACCCAACCGTGGACGACCTATATTTCGTTTAGCTCTAAACGGATGACCGAAAAGGACAATCTTCGACAATCTGTTATCCTTCATCAACACAACGTGCCTCAACCATTTCAACCTTTCTATCACTATCAAACAGTTCGTGGTAACGAACTGTAGTAAGGAGCGACCCGGCTCAATAGTAAACGAAACTCTAAAAAACGTAATTTTGATACTTAAAAATACGTTAGAAGAATCAGATTTTCATGTTGATTTTAAATATATAAGTTTCATCAAATTTAGTCTTTGTCATCAAAAGTTACAAGTATTTGCCTTATTTTGAAAAATGGTAGGAAACACCCCCTAAAGGTCATAGAATCTTAACAAAATCACACCATCCCATTCAGTGTATCAGAGAACCCTGTTGCAAAAATTTCAAGCTCCTATCTATAAAAATGTAGAATTTCGTATTTTTTGCCAGAAAACAAATCACGGGTGCGTGTTTATTTGTTTTTTTGTTGTTGTTTTTTTCGTTTTTTCCCCAGTGGTCATCGTATGGACCAATTAGTCCTAGAATGTCGCAAGAGGGCTCATTATAATGGAAATGAAAAGTTCTAGTGCCCTTTTTAAGTGACCAAAAAATTAGAGGGCACCTAGGCCCCCTCTCACGCTAATTTTTTCCTGAAGTCAACGGATCAAAATTTTGAGATAACCATTTTGTTCAGCATAGTCAAAAACCATAATGACTATGTCCTTGGGGATGACTTACTCCGCAAGAGTCCCCGGGGGAGGGGCTACAAGTTAAAAACTTTGACCAGTGTTTACATACAGTAATGGTTATTGGGAACGGTTCAGACGTTTTTAGGGGGATTTTTTTTGGTTCGAGTGGGGTTTAGGAGAGGGGGCTATGTGGGAGGATCTTTCCTTGGAGGAATATGTCATGGGGGAAGAGAAATTCAACGAAAAGGGTGCAGGATTTTCTAGCATTACTATAAAGAATAATGAAAAAATAAACATGAATAAGTTTTTTCAATTGAAATTAAGGAGTAGCATTAAAACTTAAAACGAACAGAGATTATTATGCATATGAGAGGTTTCTTTCCTCCTAAATACCTCGCTCTTTATGCTAAAGTATTTTTAATAATTCCAACTATTTATTCTACGGCCTTTCTGATTGAGGGGTCATTCTAAAAGAATTGGGGCAAAACTTAAGCTTTAGTGTAAAGAGCGAGGTATTAACAAGGAGACAAACCCCCTCATATACATTATAAAAATATAAGAATGTAGAAGTTTGTTACGTAAATTAATTCTTAAGCTACGTATATTTTTTACTAATAAAAACGTTCGTTAAAAATTAAAAGTTCTAGTTGCCTTTTTAAGTAACCGAAAATTTGGAGGGCAACTAGGCCTCCTTCCCACCTCTTATTTCTCAACATTGGCTGATCAAAACTAAGAGAAAGCCATTTAACCAAAAAAAGAATTAATCTCCAAATTTCATTTTGATAATTTATGTGCGGAGAGGCAAAGTCAAACATGCATTAATTCAAAAATGTTCAGAAATTAAATTAAAAAAACTATTTTTTTTTAAACTGAAGTAAGGAGCGACATTAAAACTTAAAACGAAGAGAAATTACTCGGTGGATGAAAAGGACTGTTCCCTTCTCAACACCCCGCTCTTTACGCTAATTTTTTTACTGTTTAATAATGTAGAATTGAGAGAAAGAGTCAAACTCTAACGTAAAGAGCGGGGCGTTGTGAAGGGAACAGTCCCTTTCATACACGGAGTAATTTCTCTTCGTTTTAAGTTTTAATGTGGCTCCTTACGTTCAGTTAAATAAAACTAGTTTTTTTTTTTTATTTAATAGCCCTAGAAAGCGGGATTGAGCAAGACTTTTCGTACAGCCTACTGTTTGAAATACAGTCAGTCAGCCGGGTTGTAAAGTATTGATTAAAGTTTATTTGGACATAAGGTTACTCATGAAGAAAAAGAATAGTTTTTTCCAAATATAATGTTATCTAGGAGTAGTCACATGTTTTATAATGATTAATTTGTTTTTAATGTTGCAGTTCTTAGAGTAGAATCCGATATCAAAACAGTAGGTAGTAATAACCTGCTAGCAAAGGTGGCCCAAGCCAAAATTAGAAGTTAGGGCACAATGAATGCAACAAATGGATTTCCGTTTGATTTTGAATACAAATATGTATATTAAGCTTAACCGTACCTTTGACAATTATTACCATAAGCAAAACTTATGCAATTCCAAAAAAAAAACAGGGAGAAAACCTAGAGACGGTTCAACCTTCATGAAAATTACGCTATTAAATTATGTGTGGTGAGAACTAGGGCATATCCAGTATTTTTTCGGTGGGGGGGATATTATTCTTCAAGGGAAATGGAGTTACACAAAATACTTCGAAAAAAACATTAAAAAAATGTATATTTTGCATTTATGCATTTTGTTACGTTTTTACGAGTCATCTGGATATGGTCTTTTTCTTGAAGTCTTCTAACAGAATTTTCATGCCCCTAAATACAAAAATGCGACATTTTTTATTTTCCATCTCACAGATGCATGTTTATTTCTTTCTCTTTTCTTTTTTTTTACCAGAGATCATCGTATAAAACTAATGGCCAAGGAATTTCAGCAATGGTCTCATTTACGATGAAATCATGATTTCTAATACATTTTGAAACGAATAGGATGGTTTGCTTTGAAGGACAAATTATGGTTATTATAAGTGGTATTTTAAATTAATAGCTCGTTATTTCCTCTGTGAATTTGCATATCTAAAAATACTTAATTATGTTTTGTTTCTTTTTCTATTCTAAGAGCTAGTTCCTCCACACTACCCACGTTACTCAGATGTTTCAAGGAACATGGATTTTCTAATTTAGATAACAAAAATATTATCTGTGCGCCCTCCGTAAAATTTTGTTTAAAAGATGTAATTGTTTTAAAAGACATTCAGTTTTCATAATTATTTAGTAAAAGTGGAATCAACGCTCCTATCCCTTACCCCCATTAGTAAACAATTAAATTGGCAAGAAAGAGATATATATAAACTGGAAAAATAAGTGTATTTGTTTGCAATTTTAACTAATGTCCCAATAAGTACGCATTTACTACATTTTAGTCTTCCCTTAAAATTTTGACCCCTTTCAACACCAGTAATCAAACTTCTGGGTTTTGTCTGGGGTATAGGCCTTAGGTGTTTTCTGGAGAACAAAGAGTAAAAGAAAAAGACCAGAATAAATGTATATTTTTTCGAATACAAAAAAAATTATGATAATTTCTTACATTTGATCTTCCTAGTGTCTTTGTTTCTTTCAGCATATTGCAGCAATTACATATGAAGATTGAAAAACACTTACTTAACATCTTTGAAAAAAAAATATTCGCTAAATGCTACCCCCTTCTACTTTTGTTGACCTTGTGGATACAAAACCCTCGAAATATCTGAATAACAAATTTACCAATTTATGTCACCAATATACTATCCCAAAGTTGCTTTCTCAAATCACTTTTCAAAAACCCTAAACTGAACTAGTCACTTGGTCCAAATAACAGAATTGTAATCTCACTAGTTCGCATTGCATGGAGTTGAGCAGTTTCTGCAGTTTTTTTGCCATGATAAGCAAAAAATCACCCTTCTATTCATTCTGTCAAATATACACTCCTTGCAGGGAGTACCGTAAAGTTTTTTTTAAAGTTACGGTCCATAGCAAAAAATCTTTTCCTCATTCGAGATCTGCAAAAACATCTAAATTGCACTGAAGACTTACACAAAAAAATTATGCAGGCGAGCAGATCCACTATTAACTTTTATTTGCAAATGTTTCCGTCTCGACGAAAGGGTAGAGTTTACAGTGGTATATAAAATATCTACATTAAAAGGCTGACAACTTTACAAATGAATATTGTTTCTTGTGAAGTTGGATTCCACTCGTAAATTTAGTGTGAAATTTGGAAAGTAAAGCACTAACTGTTTGACTTTTCTTTTGAGAGCGCTAAAAAGGACAAAAAATTATATTGCAAATAACAAAAAAAGGAAAGAAAAAGGAAACGGCCATTTTGGAGAAAAGAGAAAAATAAACCATTTTATTATTTAATACGAATTTGTGTTTGGGAGTGAAAGTTTTTTTCTATTGTAATTTAAGATCAGTTGATGCGTAAATAGGCAAAAGCTATTCTTTTTTCTCCCTCCTATACCCAAACAACAGGGATAAACGGCGTTTATTCTATGCAAGGATGATCCTTGGGGGAATTTTAGAGGAAAACACAACAATCAGTGAAGTTCTTATATTTGGTCCGAAGCTAGCACTAGAACCGTCCTAAACTATAAAAGACGTCCCCTCTAAAAGTGGGTTTAAATCAAATGTCCCATGCATTGTTATCGGACATTTTGTGTCCATTGTTGACATCTGTAAAGGCAAAAGATGTATCTTTTTTTATTTCTTGTTCAGATCTGCAATTTTGTTCCACAGAAGTGCAGACAAGTTTTTTTCTTGTTCGTAACTTTTGATGGATAGCACTAAACTTCACATATCTTATAGAGTTGGAATCAGCATAATAATTGGATTCTTTTGATGTAAGTATTGATATCAAAATTCCGAATTACTATTGAATTATTTCTTTTTTTATAAAAGTTAAATAAACAGTCATCAATATGCATATCACAGTATCTCTGTGATGTGCATAATTTACCAAATTATTCTAAATACAGTTTACAAATTAGCACTTGTAGCTAATATTAGTCAACTATAAATACATTACTAAACAAGTAACCATCATGTGCTGCATCTGTCCAAATGTAGTGCCTAGAGTAAGATCCTAAAATTTGTATTTACAGTCAATACTCTTCCCCACCATACCCTACCCCAAAAATCTCACGTAATTCCCCACTTGACGAGTCCCCACCATTCTAAGTTATCAATAATTTACAAATTGCGTGGATAAATATGAGCTTCCTAGAACAAAACACAATATAGTTTCTATTATAATAACCAGAGTCATCAAAATCGATGGGTTATCAAACCAGCTTTATTACTAGCAATATTAATTCATTAAATCTTATAGAATAGACATTGTCACATTTTATTGATAGGATAAAACACAGCTGTTCTACTTTCCTCGTCCATCTTGATTGAGATGATACAAACAAGTATTTTGGAAACTCATTTTTAGGATCTCTAGAATTTCCAAATGAAATAATATGTCAGT
Source organism: Artemia franciscana (assembly GCF_032884065.1). Classification (NCBI taxonomy): domain Eukaryota; kingdom Metazoa; phylum Arthropoda; class Branchiopoda; order Anostraca; family Artemiidae; genus Artemia; species Artemia franciscana. Next base: position 22,352,274 of record NC_088876.1, on the reverse strand, counting down.
TTAATATATAAGAGCCAATTTAGCTGGAAAAATTGGCTATGTAAATAGGTTGCCATGGCATTTATGGTCGGAGAACGTATCACAGACAAGAACAAGAGAAATTCAAAAATTACGAAAGGGCTCTTGAGGAGGAAGAAATTTGGAAGGTTTCAGCACTTTCAGCATAGTATGCCAAGAAAGAAGACGTATATCTGGGGATGAATAAATCAATTCTATGAATAGACAGTCTAGTAAAAAGTATCAAATTTTTGGCAAGTTCTACCTATCGTTGACTTTCAGCTGTAATTGATTGTGAACAATGTATATAGAATATAGTCACTGATATTTGAAAGTTTTTACGTTTTCAGTGGCTAACAACATAAATAAAAGTCGGGAAGAGGAGCCCTGAGACGAGCACCAATACCCTTATATAGGTCAAAATAAGTGTTTAATAAAAGACTTATCAAACAGTTCGTGGTAAAGAATTATAAGTAAGAGTGATGCGGCTCAGTAGTAACCGAAACTCTAAGAAGCAGAGTCTTCATAACAATAAAAACTTCAAAAGAATCAGTTTTTTGTGTTAATTCAAAATATGCAAAATTCATCAAATTCAATGATACCCATCAAAAGTTACGAGCCTGAGAAAATTTCCCAATTTTTTAAAAAGGGGTTAAACAACTCTGGCTATTTGAAACTCGTTGATACAAAAGTTATTTACTCAGGCAGGAAGGATGGTGTGAATAGCCATGTAGCAGGGCTTGTGAAGAATGAGGAACCTACTAAGTCTTATTTAGGTTGAGAAGACATAGATAATAGAATGCTAGTTTGCTCATTGTGTTACTAAAAAGTGCAAGGTATCTGTCAGAGAAGTTTATGCCCCTGTAGAGCCTACTGACGAAGATCGTAGTGACTAATTCAGCTTGAAATAGTCCTCTTCGAATATTCCAGTTCTAGGACCACTGGTTGGATTTGATAAACCTTGGAGGAAAAAAACATCTCGTAATCATAATCTCGTAGAAATATTCCAATATTCCAGTTCTAGGACCACTGGTTTGTTATACAAAAAATATATAAAACTACCTATTATTGACATATAAAATATGTCGTTTTATCATATACCAGCTTCAGACCTTCTTAATAGGCTTATTTATATGCTGAATAGGAATAAACTTTCATAAAGGTCGAATCCTTTTCCAAGAATATTTCCGCTCCTTGTCTAAAATAAGGGAAGATTTTCTCAGGCTCTTAATTTTTCATGCATTACTTTTAACTTATTGCATTTTACATACTATTTGGAATTTTTTCGAGTTTTGGTTCGAAAAAATTCAAGGAGAGATATTTCCAATAATTTTGGACATTGCGTAAATATTTAGAATTCTTCATAAGATTTGTAATTATTGATGGCAATGTACATTTCAGCATCGTAGGTTACAAACCATCATAAATACCTTTAGGATTAATTGCCCGCTCTACCTGGATGTAAAATAACCAAAGATTAGCTACAAATTTATTTTGGTGAATTGTAGATATTATTGAGAACAAGACTTTGTTTTTGTCGATAGAGGAGGATTAACCAACACTCTTGTATGTTAGTCTCGCTAATTTATCTTCTGTGATTGGAATTCAAGGAGAAACGGCTGATTGTTTAGCATTAGCTGTTTTGGCAGGAATTAAGTATGAGCACCCTCCCAGGCCCTTATTACTCCAGGAATCTTGAGAAGGAAGAAAAAAAATCCTCTTTTCCTTTGTAGCCTTGAACACTAGAACAAATCTTCTTGCGCTAGGCTGAAGTAAAAATCCATTAAACCATCTTAACAACTTCGATAGCAGTGTTGCAAAACCCTTTGTTCAGTTATAAAAGTAGAGGATTCTTATCAAATTCTATTAGGAGAGCGAAATCTCTAGAATACAGGTCTTTGTACTACGCAAAACCTGTACATAAAATATACCTATAGTTAGTACAATAAACAGTCTGTATTTAGTTTTGGATTATGCAGTATGCTCTGCAAATGCTTGAGAACAAAGCAGTAAAAATGGGCATGTTATACAAAATATAAAATAATTCTTACAGATTAGGAGATTTTTCCCGGAGAAGTTGGGGAGTTAAAATTCCCGCAGTCTCCACATATGACTAAATTTAATGTCGCTACGATGAAACGCTGGATCTTGCTGAAACTGGAGGTACTTAAGTATCCTACTTTCAATATATGAAGGTAATCAAACAATTCGTGGTAACAAACCCGGCTAAATAGTAAACGAAAGTCTAAAAAACGAAAATTTGATACTAATAGATACATCAGAAGAATCGAATTTTTTTGCTGATTTTAAATGTACAGGTTGTATCAAATTTAGTCTTACCCATGAGAAGATACGAACTGTGGTAAGGAGTGACCCGGCTCAATAGTAATCGAAACTCTTAAAACGGAAATTTGATACAAATAGTGACATCAAAAGAATCGTATTTTTATGCTGATTTAAGGTAGTTAATTTCTATCAAGTTTAGTCTTTTACATCAAAAGTTACGAGTCTAAGAAAATTTCCCTTAATTATGTCGCATAAATAAAAACGTTCGTGAAATAAAATTAAAAATTTTAGCAGCCTTTTTAAGTAGCCAAAAATTGGAGGGCAACAAGACCTCTTCCCCCACCCCTTTTTTATCAAAATCGTCCGGACAAAAATATGAGAAGGACATTTAGCCAAAAAAGGATTAATATGCAAATTTTGTTTCAATTATTCATGTAAGATGAGCCTAAATCAAAATATGTATTAATTTAAAAACGCTCAGAAATTAAATAATAAAATTAGTTTTTTTTTACTGCAAGTAAGGAGCGACATTAAAACTTAAAATGAACAGAAATTATTTCGAATATGAAAGGGGTTGTCCGCTCCTCAGCACCTCGCTCTTTACGCTAAAGTTTTTCATTGTTTTAAAAATTAGAACTGTGAAAAAGAGGCAAACTTAAGCGTAAAGAGCAAGAAGTTGAGGAGGGGACAATCCCTTTCATATAGGGAATAATATCTGTTCGTTTTAAGTTTTAATCTAGCTCCATACTTGCAGTTAAAAAAAAACTTGTTTTTTTTATTTAATCGCACATGCAAAAGTTGAAGGGAAGTTTTCAGGATTTTGTTCCCAAGAGTTTTGATATTCTTTCAATTTTACTTATAATTCCTTATATTCTCTGCATAGTTCGCCTATTTTCAGTACTTTTATAACCCCCTCAGTCTTAGATACTTTGAGTCGGTTATAAATTTGATATTTTTGTGTAATGGATATTTGGCGCCGAGGCCGTATACAGGAGTCGGGGTTAGGTGGTTTGAACCCCCCTCTTAATGTTTATCCAAATAGTAAAAACTTTAAAAAAATGAAAAATAAACAAATTTCTGATGCATTTTTAAAAGTTTTTTGTAAACTCCTCTCCCTGGTAAAAAATACTTTTGTAACCCTCCCCCCAAAAAAAACAATTATGGGTACTAGCCTACCCTGCTTTGGGCCAATGTTCTAAATATAATATAATATACATCAATTAGTTTAATTGATATTCTCAAGATTACTATAATTTCCTGGCTACATTTTTTTTTTTTTTTTTTTTTTTTTTAGCTTTTGTTTTTTCTCTATCTTACTATTAAATTAGCATTAAATTAAAATTAGTTTTTTGCTGTCGAAACTGGTCATAAGAATTGAGGTAAATTACTGCGTATACTTTGCGGAAGTCAATGGTCAGAGTATAATAAGAACTCTTATACATGGCTTATTATTCAACTTCCGCTTCCAGAATACAAATCACAGTGAAAATTACAGATGGTTATGTTCCAAAATAATAAAAAAAAGGAAGTTAATTTAGTGGACTAAAGGCTAAGGGGTTGAGGGACGTTGAAGAAATAGAATTCAAAGGGGAAAAAGATAGAGGAAACGTAAATGAAAGAATATAGTAATGCAGTAACAGAAATAACAGGGGAGAGGGCTCTGCCTTTTATATAAAATTTTCATCATTGGAAAGAGAAAGACCGGAAGTATAATTTTTCGTTTATTTTTCCTATAGTGATAAAGATGATATGACGCCCCCTTACCAATAAGGCGGGAGGTTGAGGACAAGAATAGTTCAATAAGGCTCCAGATTAGACAAGCTCTTTCAGAGCTATCCCCTAAATAAATAGTACTTGCAAAAAATATTCTTCATAGCACAGGTGCCTTCGGAACAGGCTCCCTGCCAGGTCCGGAGTGCACTGCGTGGTTGAGGGCTATCACCCATTGCATTAAAAACCGAGTCAAGCTCAAGACGAGCAGAAATTAACATAAATAGGGCTGTCAATCCCCATGCCTTCTCAAGACCAGAGCATAATTTGCACTTTATTAAAAAAAAACCTAACAAATGAACGCGGATTTTCAGTTCCATATACATATGCTGACACATATTCCTCCAAGTCTTAACAATTTCTTTTTTGTTAAAGAAGAGAAAATATTTTAAATGCATTTGGTTTTCTGTAAAGTGTAAATTATATTCTAGTCTTGAGAAGGGATGGGGAATATCAGACGTATTCAGACTATTTCCTGCTCGTTTTGAGTTTATCTCGGTTATTTGTTGTAATTTATGTTTGTTTCGGGTTTGATTTGTTCATTGATGGGGATTTGTGGTAGTTTTGTGCTTGAAAGACTGTTTGAAATTATTTCTGCTCATTTCGGTTTAATGGAGCTCAGCACTTTACTTTTCTTTGGAAAACACATATTGTGGATAAAGTTTTCAAATTAATTTCTGTTCGTATTTTATTGATATAGTCTTTTTCATGGAAAAAGAAAATATCATTTTATGTTTTTTATCATGTTACATCTATAAGAATCATAGTTTGATTTGCTGTATGTATGTTTGAGAAATTTTTTCCATAATTTTAAATCCTTACACAAATAGTGTTGTTTAATTTAGCATAAGCTGACCTGAAAAATAAACTAAACGCCATTCCCAAGAAACCCTATCTATGCTGTTGGGCAACCTGGATAACCTTATACTCTATACGTTTAGTTAATTAGTATGAGCAGAAGGAGACAACTTAACACCCCCAGTCGTTCTTGAGACATTGCTGAAATGTCTTATTGGCAACCACCATATAAACAGTGGCTTTTCATTTAGTTTTAAAAGCAACATTTAGTCTAAAGAAGAATGGGCAAATTGTAAAACTGTGGGGGTTGACATACCCCACATCCCTAGAGACAAAGTTACTAGACTATTCTACTATACTTAACAAAATAAATGTCTCAAAATTCTGACTGAATGAGTTTGGAAAAAGAATGGGCTTGGAAGGATGGCTGCCTTCCCTCCAATCACTTTTTACTCTTAAAAGAATACTAGAACTTACAATTTTCAATCGAATTAGCTCCTTTAAAAGTTTTAATGATATTAAAACTATTATTGAGCGGACCCCCCCCCCCCCTATGACATTGCTTATAAGCCCTTTTTAAAACTTCCGTGCATATCAGTTTTTCGTTTAATTGAGCTCCTCTAAATATTTCCTAAGAGTTTTCCTTAATACCCTTACGGTCGATAGTTACAATAACTTTGGTAGTATTAAGAGTATTAACACAGTGCCTTCTGGCTAGTTCAAAATCCAACATAACTTACCCTTAAAGGTCTAACTTAATAATACAACTCATTCTTGAGATAGTGCTTCGTCACCTTTTTAAAAATCTACATGCTCATATTTTGCTTTCATTTAGTTCAACATCCGCCTAAATATTCCTCGAAAACTTTACCTCAATACCCTTAGCTTGCATAGCAGTATTTATTACATTTTTGGTTTTCTTCAACATCCCCCGCAAAACACGCTGAAATTTTCAACTAAATACCATAAATTTTCCCTGTGCATTGCTAATACGTCCTCTCAACAACCTGTGAGGGCTTAGTGTATTTCAATTTAGTTCAATACAGTTTCAATAATTCCCGATTTCCAATTTCTTCGCCTTAGTACCTATAACTTTAGTAGCAGTATTAGAGGCATCAGCAGTAATAGTAGTAGCAGTAGTAATCGTAACAGTAGAATCAATTGTAGAAGCCTTAGCCTTAGCAGCAATAGTGGAAGTAGAAGCAGTAATGATAGTAGCGGTAGTAGTAGCAGTAGTAGTAGTAATACTAGTATGAGTTGAAGCACTGGCATTAGGATGTAAATATTTTCTTTTGGTTAGTTCAACATATATGTAGTTGTAGTAATGGTAGCATTCGTAGTAGCGTGCATAGTGTCTTTTTTATTTACTCCTTATTTCACCTCAATATCCTTACAAATTTTCACCTTTGTTGGCTTAGCCTTAATAGTACTAGTTTCACAGCATTAGTGGTGGTGGTAGGAAAAGCAGTAACAGTAGAAGCGTTGCATTAATAGCAGTAGTAATAGAAATACCAGCAGCGTTAGTAACAACAGTAGCCTCTACATGTTGCCTATTGGTCTGTTGAATTTACCCTAGTGATATCCCAGAAGTTTCACCTTGATGCCGTAAGCTGTTCCAAAAATACTACTTATGTGCCCTTTTTACCTTCTTTTGATTCCCATTTCATCTAAATACTCTTGGGCTTACAAGTAGATATAATTGAAGTAGTAGTTTAAGTAGTCAAGTAGCAGTAGTGATAGTAGTAGTATTATCAGTAAAAGTAGCAGTTTACTGATAATAGGTAGTAGTGTAATAAATGCAAGGCAAACAGCATTGCCTCTTCTATCAACCAGAAGTCGCAAAGTGCAGAAGCTAGGGTGAAATCCCCAGTTTTTATAGGCGTGATCAAAAACATTCCAACTACATATGATGCCGATAAGGTGAAAAACTGCGTTTCAGGTTGCGAAAGGGCAGAGCAGTATGGTAGAAGTCGAACCTATAAGTTGTACTTTTCTTCCCGCTATCAGCTAGGTCTGGTCATGAAAAACCCGCCAAAAATAGAGTTTGAACGTTTTCCGATTGAAGAATTTGTGTACCTTCCAAAACGATGCTATAACTGCCAGAAATTCGGTCACGTTTCAGCGGCGTGTTCCGCTCCCCAGATTTGTCCCCATTGGGGTTCCTAGGCCATACGTCAAATGCTATTACCCCCTGCACAAATCCAATTGGCTGTGCAGCATGTAAATCGACAAAACATACCTGTCAGTCATTCCAATGTCCTGATATGAAAAAGCAAATTAGAAAGCAAAAACGCTCCGATGAATGAACAGCATGCAAGTACTAAGACGGAGGTGTGTCTCACAGAATCCCCTTAATTGAAGAATTATGTCGGCGAGGCAATATTCTATGCATCCAAGAACATCTGTTGACAAGTGATAGTCTCAGCCTGCTCAAGTTTTCAGACAATCATACATTTTATTTTGTCCCAGCAAAGTCTCGTCAACGTGGAAGACCCTCTGGTGGACTAGCGATAGTATGTAGCTCTGCAGTTGATTCCGAGAGTCTTCATACAGCTGAAAACTTTACGGTTATAAGAGCTGGGAATCTTCTGATTCCCCCAAACTTGTGATTCCCACAAACTTCTCTACCTCCCCACAAACTAAAGCGACGAAGAATCAGATAACCGATTTTAAAAGGCAGTGCGTGTTCTTGCAAAGTGCCTCAAGACCATTATGTTGTCGAAACTGGAATGTGTTATAATCGGAGACTACAACTGTGATCTAGCCGACGACTCGTCTCCTCGGTCCCAGTTGATCCTAATCACATTGGAAAATCGGAATTGTGTGCTTCCAAAAGACAATAATTTTACTTTCGTACACACTAGTGGTTCAGTCTCAAATATAGACCATGTCGCATGCACATCAAACGTGAGTGGCACAGTTAGCGTGCTAATGGGAAGTCACTCCACCGACCATACCCCCATTGAAGCATGTGTTAATTTGTCTATTCCTAAGGAAAAAAGTTCTTCACAGTGGTACGAAATGAAGGATTGGTTAAAGGCCGACTTTCCTCTTTATCAGAAAGTGCTCGACAAGACGCTGCAGAAGATCAATGGACCATATAATCTCCTACAAGCCAACGTGCAAGGGAATATCCAAGAAACTAAAAATACAGGTCAATAGCTTTTGTGCTGAAATCACCCATGCACTGCTAACCGCAGAAAAGGCTGCTATTCCCGTTAGGAAAATTCGTAAACATACTGAAATCCCTGGGTTCTCAAAGAATCGAGAGCTAGTGAAAGTGTGTCAAGATGCTAAGTTTTGGTTCTCGGTTTGGAGGGAAGGCGGTCGCCCAAAATCCGGTGTGTTGAATCGTCTCCGTAAACACACAAAACGTAAATTTGAGAGAAAGCTCTCAAGCAGCATCGTACAAATGTGAAACATGAATATACAGAGAGAATAATCAACGATCCAAGTCGTCTATGGAAAGATCGCGTGAAAGACCACCAAGAAACAACTAAGTCCATGCCTTGTGACCCAAACGACTGGCGAGCCTACTATACGAGTGAATTTAGTGCCCCAGATCCCAGTGTAGCAAGGTCATATATCGAGCAACTTGAATCTGTGCTATCAAATTCGAGTCTTCTGGACTTTACTGTAACTGTTTCAGATGTAACTGCAAATGTCTTTAAGTTGAAAAAGAAAAAATCGTGCGGAGTTGATCGTTTGTGTGCACTTCACCTTGTGAATGGTACTCGTCTTTTACATGACATATTGACATTACTGTACCAGATCATATTCGTAGTCGGAATTGTGCCCGATGTTTTTTGTAGAGTACAACTTATGCCCATCCTGAAAAAAGGGAAGCCAGCTAATATATGCTCCTCCTATCGCCCAATCACTGTGTCGGCAGTTTTATGTAAGCTTTTTGAAGTGCTTATATTGCCGAATGTTAGAAACTGTTGCCAAATGCCAAACTACCAGTTTGGCTTTACGGTAGGTCTTGGTTGCGCTGATGCTCTGTTCGCCCTTGCTGCTATTTTGTCTGATTCTGAGGCAACGGGTGACCCATTAGTTATTGGTTCTTTTGATGTAAGCCGGGCGTTTGACTCGTCGGTGCATGCACAGATCCATTTAGAAGCGTATAAACAAGGGCTAAATCTGTGTATTGTCAGAGTTGTGTATTATATGTACAATAACCTTAGAGCGCAAATTAGAATACCCTCATGTCCGACTGAATCCGTTGTTGTACCAGTATGTAAAGGGGTCAGGCAAGGCTCAATTGTGTCTCTGACTTTGTATAACAATAGCGTTCTGCCGGCACAAGCCCAGGTAGCTACGTATTGTGTTTCAAAAGGGATCGATGTTTCGTTGATGGCGTATGCTGACGACCTACTTAATTTGAACAGGTCTGCCGATCGACTATCGAAGAATTTAGATGTTTTGAGTAGAGAATATAATAAAATAGGTTTATCATTTAATGTGTCTAAATCGGCCGTACTGTTCTTCAACGCGGGTTATTATGAGAATGAAATTCCTTTAGGTGATTCAGCTGTTAAGCCATGTGAGAGCATTTCCTACCTTGGTTTACCAATCGGTCGAAGCCTCTACTCGACAGGAACGTTGCTTTTACGACACGCAGAGGTGAAAATCCGGATTGCTTACGGATCAATCATTGGTAACAGACATCGATTCTGCCGTAGATTTCTTGCGTCGCTGTATAATGACATTGCCCTCCCACATGTACTGTATATAGCACCTTTTTGGAAATATTTGTCGTCCGCCCAATGTACAAAAGTAAGAGTTCTGTTTTTTCGATTCGCGAAGTTCCTTCTGAGACTTCCTCCGTGGACGAAGAACTCGTACATCATGCGTAATTACGGAGTGTCCGATCCAACAGTTTGCATTAACCGGGTCGTAGAGAATTTCCTGGAAAAGGCTAAGGGAAGGACGAACCAGTGGCTAGCTATCATGTGTCAGTAGTTTTTTTAGTGTACATAGCGTGTGTTTACTAATGGTTATGTTCGTAGTGTGATTTTCTTTTCTTTTTCTATTTGTACTCCTATGTGATTCCAGTGAATTTTCGGGTAATAAAAGTACTTACTTACTCACTTACTTATATTTTATTTTGGTCAATTGATCCTCTCTTTTAAGTATTCTCTGAAAGGTACAATTTAACACCCAAATCCATTCTTGAGATACTCTCTTTTGATAATCTGATGGCACAGAGTGTTTTTTTACTTAGTTCAAATTCCTACTCAATATTCTGTCAAATTTTCACTTTCATACCTAGTAGTATTAGTAGTATTTCTAGTAGTATTTCACTTCATACAATTCTAGTAGTATTAGAGTAGAAGTGGTAGTAGTAAGAGTAGCAGTAGCAGTAATAGTGCTGTATTAGTAGCAGTAACAACAGTAATTGCAGCAGTATTAATAGCAGTAGTAGCAAGTACATGTTGCTTTTTGGTCAGTTAAACATCCCACTCATAATGCCCCAGAAGTTTCATCTCGATGCAGTAAGCTGCTCCAAAAATATTACTGAAAAGCATTAGCAGCAATCTGTATGCTCAGAGCACGTTCGAATATTTTGAACAAAATGGCTATCTCAAAATTTTGATCATATATGTTTGAGGAAAAAAAGGCATCGGAGAAGGAGGGGGCTTGTGCCCACCACTACAATCGACTCATGAAAGGGAACTAGAACTTTCATTTTCCAACTAAATGAGACTCTTCTGAAGTTTATACGACCACGCCTTCCATAAATACGTTATATACTCATAGTTTCTTTTCAGTATTGAATAGGGAAATCTGTACAAACTTACAAACTCTTTTGGCTCATAAGAGATCGAGCCTTTCTGTTGCTCATTCATGTCTCGTAAAACGTAATTGTTAACTAAAATAACTCAAAGATGGAATAGAATGTTTCTTTCAGAGAATCGAAAAACTGGTTTACTAATCGACAAAGTCTACGCCAAGAGGCCTGTGAAAAAATGAAGACTATTGAGACAAACTTAAAAAGCATGAAGAGATTGGAGGTTTTCAATTCAATTGAGCCAAATTTCTGGCTAATTATGGTTCATTTATCTGATTCTATTAAATAAAAAAACAAGTTTTTTTAAATGAAAGTAAGGAGCGACATTAAAACTTAAAACGAACAGAAATTACTCCGTATATGAAAGGGGCTTCTCCTCCTCGACACCCCGCTCCTTACGCTAAAGCTTTTTATTGTTTTAAAAAGTAGAGTTGCGAGAAAGAATCAAACTTTAGCGCAAGGAGCGGGGTGTCGAGGAGGAAAAGCCCCTTTCATATACGGAGTAATTTCTGTTCGTTTTAAGTTTTAATGTCGCTCCTTACTTTCATTTAAAAAAACTTGTTTTTTTTTATTTAATTTCTGAAAGTTTTTTAATTAATGCATGACTGATTTTGGCTCTCCGTACATAAATTATTAAAATGAAATTTGCATATTAATTCTTTTTTTGGCTAAATGGCTTTCTCTTAGTTTTGTTCAGACGATTTTGAGAAATAAGGGGTGGGGAAGGAGGTCTTGTTGCCCTCCAATTTTTCGGTTACTTAAAAAGGCAACTAGATCTTTTATTTTTAACGAACGTTTTCATTAGTAAAAAAAAATACGTAACTTAAGAATTAACTTACGTAACAACGTTACTCTTCACACTAAATCTTGTTTTATCCCAATTCTTTAAGAATGACCCCTGAATCAGAAAGGCCGTAGAATAAATAGTTGAAATTATTTTAAAAAATTTTAGCATAAAGAGTGAAGTGTTTATCTCCTCCTAAATACCTCGCTCTTTATGCTAAAGTATTTTTAGAACCCCTCATATGCGTAATAATCTCTGTTCCTTTTTAAGTTTTAGTGCTTCTCCTTACTTTCAATTGAAAAAACTTTTTCATGTTTATATTTTCATTGTTTTTTTTATAGTAATGCTAGAAAGTCCTGCGCCCTTTTCATTGAATTTCTCTCCCCCCATGAAATATTCCTCCAAGGAAAGATCCTCCCATATAGCCCCCTCCCCTGAACCCCACACCCAAACCAAAAAAATTCCCCTGATAACGTCGGTACACTTCCCAGTAACCATTACTGTATGTAAACATTGGTCAAAGTTTGTAACTTGCAGCCCCTCCCCCAGGGACTGTGGGGGGTGAGTCACCCCCAAAGACATAGTTATTATGGTTTTCGACTATGCGGAACAAAATGGCTATCTCAAAATTTTGATCCGTTGACTTTGGGGAAAACAATGAGCGTGGGAGGGGGCCTAGGTGCCCTCCAATTTTTTTGGTCACTTAAAAAGGGCACTAGAACTTTTCATTTCCGTTTGAATGAGCCCTCTTGCAACACTCTAGGACCACTTGGTCGATACGATGACCCCTGGGAAAGAAAAAAACAAAAAAAAAAAACAAATAAACACGCACCCGTGATTTGTCTTCTGGCAAAAAATACGAAATTCCACATTTTTGTAGATTGGACCTTGAAATTTTTTCTATAGGGTTATTTTCCAAAATAAGGCAAATTTTCTCAGGCTCGTAACTTTTGATGAAAATAACTAAACTTGATGAAACTTATATATTTGAAATCAGCATAAAAATCTGATTCTTTTGATATATCTTTTAGCATCGAAATTCCGTTTTTTAGAGTTTCGTTTACTATTGAGCCGGGTCGCTCCTTACTACAGTTCGTTACCACGAACTGTTTGATTTATTAATGGCCGGAAGAAATGATTAAATTGCTCACTATGTGGCCTAACGAAGAAAAATTTTCTGTAACAATTCTCCTACGTGATCTTTTTTATCAGTGTCGCTGTGTGTGAACACGTTTATTAGGGTTTTTAATTCTGTAACGGTTTTTTTTGTCAACAGTACCAAGTACCGAAAAATTAAATGTTTTCTATCACTACGCTTGTTTTTATGCACTGTAGACCGGTGTTGCTTTGTCAGTTTCCTTATTGCATCTTGCAATCCGAAATTCATGGTATTTATATTCAAATATAGCTTAGAAGTGATTTTAATGAACTTTCTGTCTACGCTATGCAGAATGGCTTTCCTTGGTCGCAGTTTTAACCTGCTTAACACTGAGAACAGATAACTGTTTTGATGTAACTTCTTCAGTGTCATGAATTCAACTAACATTATTTTTCTATCATCCCCTACCAGAAATAAAGTTATTGTGTCAGATATGTTGATTATTGCACATAAGTCATTGCGGGTGTTCTGATTCAAGTCAAGAACGATGTCCGCAAGGGGTTGAATCTTTCCCCGATCTAAAGCTGAAAGTAGGAATCTGGGAATGCCCTAATAAATTGTTTCATTTAAACTCACGAACAAACGCTTTTTTGCGAACAACTTTGTACTTTAAATAGTGACCACTGTTTAATTTAGTGACAAAATGGTCTGGTTGCAGTTTTTGTAGTCGGTTAAATCTCAGATCTTCAACGAGAGCCATTTGTCAACAATTAAATCCCAGCAAAAGGAAAAGGTTTAAAAACGGAACGCGGTGATCTCTCACTTCATTAGTTGAATTCACTCACTCATAAATATAGACCCAAGACAGAATTTAAAGACTTAACTGGTAAAGAAACGAAAGAAAAAGAAGGCATGCCAACAATAAAAACTTTTACCCTAGTCAAAAACTGTACATTTCCAGACTTGTTCTAATGAAGATTACTTCTTATATTTATCATTTGCATTTATTGATTTACCTGTAGTGGTCAAAATGTCCAACAATGAAGCCCCCACGGCTCTGGAAGGTCTACCCTATGAAAATTGTATATTACACGATTTGTTTAAACAAATAGTATTTGCGTAAATGGGACAGTACAATTTGCTAGTAAGAATAAATCAAATTATACAAGTTGCATTCATTTTCTGCTGATGCCTTCTAAGTCACATAAGCAATCAAGGGGTCAGGCTATGAGCAATAAATACAGGATGAATGCGGATACAGATGACGGTTAATAGAGGCAGTGACTAAAGAATATCATTTGGTTTGTAAGCTCAATAATTGAGTATTATAGCTCACAGTGGTCACTTTGAGCTTTCAGATGGGAATAGTATTGACACTTTCAAAAAGTAAATTTCGTAATTAGTAAAGTTTAGCAAAGTTAAGTAAAGTTTGGAACAGGGTCAGGGATATGACTCTGTAAGCTCAACTCAAGAGTCAAACCAGCTCTAAATGAATACCTAGAGAAATCGGGGGAAAAACACAGAAAGAGCAGGATAATTTGCCCCCAACCATACATTGCACTCTCGACCAAAGAGAATTTCGTCTCATTTAGGAAATACTTTACGTTGGAAAGCAACAGGCTTTGAGCTCTGTTGCTTTTTGGCCGTCAAAAATTAACAGCTAATGGACAGCATTAAACTTTACTTTTTGTTAACAGTATTAAAGTTTTATTTCTCATATAATTGCCATTCAGTATCAGATTGATAATTTTTCTTGTAGCTACGAGCATATTGATTCTTCATTTATTAATGGTTGAATCTTCTCATAATTCGCATTGGTCTTAGGAAGTGTTAAGAGTTCTGTAGTATCGTCGACCGCCTCTCGGTATGATTTGAATTTTTTGGGCTTTCGAGTTCTGTCTGTAAAGTGGATGGAATCCGCTTATATACGTTATCCTGTCATTAATTACACAGAACTCTATATAAAATTGACAATGTAATCCCTAGATTTTGACTGGCAGCCATTGAAAAATGGAACAACGAGCTCCATGTTTTCAAGGACTCATGGCATAGTTGTAGATCATTTGGATCTGTAGGGTTACGCTACTCAAGGCAAGAATATTATAAGGACTGCGACTCTGGGTTCCCTTTAATTTTCTGCTGAAGCATTTACAAGGCTGCGGTTCCCTGAGTCATTGACAGAGAGCGTAACCTTAATTTAATTAAGTTAGTTTGAAACCTATTGCGAAATTACATTTTTCAGTAAAATCTACTAGCCCTCGTACCATAAATACCATTTGTATAACTGAGATTTTATAAAGGTATATGTGAGGTCAAATGTAAACCATGTTATATACCATTAGATTTCATCGAACATATTCAAAGTGATGTTGCTGTAATTACAGTTAATTATAGTACATCATATATAGAACTCGGTCAATGGATTAGTTCAAGCTAAGAAATATGTAAAATTTATTCGATGATGTTGGCTTGCAATGCACATTCTACAGACCTCACATCAAAACCTGCTAAATGGCTTCCCACTTGGTGCAAATACAAGCTAAATTCTGACTAGATTTGAAAAAGATTAAAGTCTAAACTTTAAAACCTTACGACTTGCTGCGAAAGAGACTAAAATCCTAACTGAGTGCAAAACAAGCTTGTCCCAGCTTTGGAAAGACTTAATAAGCATAAGCAAGGCAGGTATTTTACAATCTTATGAAACAGAATATCGAGGATTTTCAGTTTGTAGCAACACAGAAACAAAATAGATCAGAGGTTCCTCCAGCTTACCTAACTTTATACCCCGCCTGCAACTGTTTAAATTACAGGTATACATTTTAAACATTTTTAGCCAAAAACTGTATGCTAGGCGTCTGGTGCCTTTTTTGAACCCGTAACACGCAGAATTCTCATTCTGTATTGTTGAACAGCCGATGTTTGTGGTGGTCTCTTAATCATTCTTATTCTTCATTCCTTCTATCAAATGTTTGCCCTTCTGAAATGGCCTTTAACCACCTGCTTTTCAGTAAAAATCTAAGCGGTTAGTCTAACCTCCTTAAAATTTACGGGATAAGAGCCTTGGGATAGGTACAGAGGGTAGAGATTTTCAACGGTATTCAGAGGGTACCACCTACCACAGTTCCAAGTTCCGAGTCCTACCGCTACTTCCGAACACTTCCTGCCACAAGGAAGTACTTAGTTCTAGTTGAAATCTGACTTAAACATAGCCAGAGGCAGGCAGAAACTCCTCAAGAAATTTTGAGCTGTTGGCTCTTTTCTGATAAGCACAAGCAAGTTTTTAAGTTTCAAATGTTTTTGGTTCCCTGAACTATGAAGTTTTAAAGCCAGATAGTGCCTCAAATGTAGACGTTAGATTAAAAACGAGCCAACTGACTTAGCGCTAAAACAAGCCAATTCAACACTCGGAACAAAAACGGGCTAAGTCCTGACTCGATGCTAAAAAAGACCAAGTCCAAACCACACCTAACCCCGCCCCTACCAATAACTCTTTAGAAATTCAGGAAAGGAGCGGTTTGTTTGAATTGGAAAAGCTACTTCAATTCTTGAAAAAGAAATAGACATATCGCACCTTGATTGATCCAAAATAACGGAAAGATCTTCAATCTCTATGATTTGTCCTCCAAAATAGTTTGAGCCTCCTCCAAAAAGAAAAGTAGGCTAAGCCACAAGGTTGTATATTTGGTGTCTTAAATGTTCATATTCTATAAACCCGGTCCTGTTTATTTTGCTATTCGGTCATTTGTTCGAACCTTTGGTTCCATATGCTCCCCTAAGTTGCACATCAAGCTAATTACGGTGTGGCTCTTGTTGACCTGTCATAAGAGCAAATGCAGTACTTGTCAGCTTGACATTTTGATTGAAACAATTAAAGCCTTTGCTGACAATCTTTCAAATCCATACTCCCTACTTTTTAATGAAATTTTCTCTACCGGTAAATTCCCAAATTGTTGGAAAGTAGGTTTTATATCTCCCGTGGAATAGAAAGGTAACAAAAGAGATTTTTATCGTGCCCGCTCCATAACACTTGCTCCCCTTTTTTTAAAGTATATGAAAGCTTTTTAGCTGAACGTTAAAAGGAAATATAATTCCAAATGTTGACGAGAGGCTATTCGGAAGCTTGTGCTCTACATCCACAACCCACTATCGTGTCCACCTTGCGGAGGCAATTTTTTGTACACTTGAAAAGCCCAATAACTGACTCAATATTGTAGCAGTGAACTTTAAAAAAGATTTGAATTAAATTAACCCTAATACATTGGTAGAAAAACCAACCAATGAATTTTAGGCTGACCCCTTTTCATTAGAATTAATGTGTCTTTCCTATATAATAGTATCCAAGTTGTCAAATACCTTAATGCTTATTCCGATTACCTACAAACTTACAATGGAGTGCTCCAAGGAACCCTCTAAGGTCCAATCTTATTTATCACAATGATATATAACCCTGGTGTTGATAGATGGAATCTTGGTCTTGCCTGATAGATGGAAATTTGTTTATGATGTAACAGTCTTAAAGACTTGTTTCAAAAATCTAAAAGTAACTCAATGGATATCCTGGAACAAATATCAGACGAACCAACTACTAGCGACATGACAGTCAATACTTTAAAATCACCAATTTTAGTAATTATTTTCCTTAAGACTTTGTTCTGTTATTCTTTTACCTGCCCAATCCCTCCTGAAATGTCTGTTAGCACTATGAAATTACTGGATATTACCATCTCAAGCGACTTAAAATGGGGTCATGATGTTAATGATACTTTAAAAAACACAAATACTACATTTCCCCTCCTTAAACTCCTTAAAAAATTTAAATGTCTTAAATTACTTTGTTTGAGAATTTATCGTTTATTTGTACGCCCAATCCTGGAGCGTAACTGTCCTGTTTGGCATCCTAGTATTTTTGATGAGTTGTCAGAAAGAATAGAGGAAGTCCAAAAAAGTACTTAAGAATTATTTCCAATAAGGGTAAAGAACCTTATATCTCCCTTCTTTAAAGTATCAATCCATGCTTTTCGCCAACAACGCCTCCATAGCCCTGGGACAAATTACCTTTTCCTTAGTCAAATTTTCCCCCTTAAACCTTGCCTCCCTCGTTCTGCTTCAGCAAAACCCCCCTTCTTACCTCAATAAAACTTTCTACCGAAAGATATAAAAGTACCTACGTCCCACATTCTACGCATTTTAAATACAAGAGATCACCCCTCCTTTCTTTTACCTTAGAACTGTTAAAATTTTAATTTACAAATTTAGTTGTTTAGTAAATAAATTGCGTTTTATAAGTTTTAGTGCAAGACTAAATAATCCATTTTGATCTTTTTAATTTAGCTATTTTGACTTTTGTTACTGTTTCACAGCTGTTTTTTAATCTTTTTTGACTTCCTGGAAAAAAATTCTAGGCTTATATTTGCTTGTTGTTTTTGTATATTTGACACTAAAGTACAACAAACCCAATATACCATTATAACCCAACAAGGAATACAGTGCTTTTAGTGATAAACCAAGCTTGAAAATAAAAGTTTTGGGAAGAAGATTGGACAGGAAAGTGGACAGTGGAATAAATAGTAAAGTGGACAATATTGCTATTAGAGAAATGGGATAATGACGTATTTGCTACTCATCCCACTCTTATTCGCAGCAGCCCCTCAGAGATCCTATTGAGTGCATCTTTTTAGCCATATAATGGAATTTTGCAATGTTGCTGCTATGAAATTTGACTAAGTCGTAAAAAATTTTATAATGCATAGAGTTTTGTTTTGTACAATCATGGGATCAGCAGAGGCTTCTGAAAAATTTGAAAAATCGTTCAAAGGAGAGCCACAGAGCAAATCACAAGTTTTGAAGGATTTCTTCCGCTTAACAGAACTGGTTTAGAGGAAAACTAGCATAAATAGAGCACCAAGTCACAAATAACAATATTCATCAGATTCAACTAAATTTTTCTGTTTATACAGACGAAATACATTACAATATATTTTTAGAATTATTACTTTTAATAAATTTTATCAAAATTTTAATTAATCCTTGTAGTTGCGTAACAAAACCACAATCCTAGTAACGAAGCCTTGTTTTTTATTTTTGTTTGTTCTTTTACCCACTTACTAAGTAGATTATTATAGCTTCTGCTAAATATCAAGGGTTGGATGAATTGTTTTTATATTTAGATCTTTACACTTTATAGGTGGCTCTGATTTCAAGAGAATCAAAGTTGGTTGATCGTTGCAGTTTTAGCTTTTTAAATATGGGCTGGTAAAGAAAATAGGCGTCGTTTAGGGGGGGTGGTAAGGGGGCTAGATCTACCACTCTCCTCATAATTTTGAAAACATTATAATTCATTAAGCTAGCCTAAATGATAATTGGTGCGAAGATTGTTTATGTGTAGCCAGTTTCATTCTTTTTTTTGTCAAAACTTAAAATCAGACTATGTTAAGAGGTACATTTTAAGTTAATTTTCTATTAAATCAGCGTTCACATCGCAAAAATACGGGCATGCGAGTTTCGGGTAAAGTTTAATTTGGTAAGGTACTTGCTTGACCTTGTACTTGAATCAGAACGCAAGCTGTGCAGCTTCACTACGCACTAGAAAGTGTCAGACGGTCAGATCCATTTTGGTGTGGACAAGGGTCAAAGGGACAAAAATTTCAAGCCAATCAGCTTGACGTCCGAACATATCGATGGCAAATGTGTATAAACGTCCCCAATTGGTTTAAAGTCAAATTTGATTATGTTTTTTCTAAGATTTTACTGGCTTCCACACCTTTTTTTCAGTCTGAGAATTTTTTATGGCATAGGTTTTCTAGGAACAAACGAGGTAAAAAAAAACCTGCGATAGACACAACCAAATCAGGGTAGACTGTTACGGCAAGGGATGGTTTCCGGGACAAACTTCTGCTCAAAATGTTGTCTTATCATTTCATTCAGGGCCTGGTCACGTAGCCTCAGATTTGAATATTTTCATTGGTCATGTTTCGCCTTTGTGCACAAGGATGGAAAAAACAAAGGATTCATACCCTCGCCTATTAGTGTTAATACTAACCTCATTCTTTTTCCAGAGTAATCCAGGCACTTTTGAAAAGACAGAGGAAACTACTTATATGCTGGCATTAATTTCATCATTGCACCCACCATTAATGTCTAAAATTGAGCTTGTGTATTCAAATTTGTCAACTAGCTCAGTCTGGCAGCAAATCAATATTAGAGGTGATCAAGATTCATCGTTAGTCATCGCTTGTGTCTTCTCAATACTGATCTTCAATAAAATGGGATCAGCTACTACAGATACTATCTAGAGTATGTCTTGAGTTTGAAGAGAGGAACTACTTAGCAGCAAGACAGACATCTTCCACGTAGTCCAAATCGGTGACGTTGAAATCTGAGCCTATGTTGATTCCAACACAGCCTTCCAGAGCTTTCTTTAAAGTATAGTCTATTATAAAACTGAAAAGCACTGGGGAATACAACCTTGTCCCACATCGTAGTCAATATTGGACAAAGACGAGAGCTCCCCGTTGACTTGGAAGCAGGCTTGCCTGTTCGTAGTATGTCTGGAATAAGTAAATGATCGTAGATGGCTCTCCATTGTCTAGCATTGCCATCTAAATACCAAACCAAGCCAATTATTATCGCAAGATCGGTAAAGACGCCTGTTGTTGTTTCCTGATGTTTAGCCCTCTTCCCCATTCTTGAACACAGGGATGATAACAGAGTTCACATGTCCTTAGGGGGTGATTCTTTTGTTTAAATTGCATCAAAAATATTCTGAATGTTGCATCTAGGCTTGGTGCTGCTTTGAAAATTTCCGTTAGGCCCGAGCTAAATCAGGTAGCTTTTTGATTATTGAGTTTGTTGATGACTACCTGGATCTCTTGCAAAGTTGGTGGTACAACATCATAACATTAAGAAGACTTTGAAAAAAGACATTCATCTTTCTGCAATACCATCCTTATTTATGAGAAGGGCTCTAGGATTGCTTCTTGTTGGAGTGTTATTATTATCTTTTATTATTGTCTTTTTAATTACCGAAATTTGTTAAGGTCTCCTCAAACCCATCGCGCGGCTTTCTCCATACTTGTTGACAATTAATGCTAATATCTCCTGTTCAATCCAATGCAAATGAACGTTAAATCAGGATTCAGGATACAATTCTGACTAGCCTATAGATATAAGTTTATTTCTTTGCTACCTGATTAGCCCTTTAATACAAACATTACACCCAATACCAGATATTAGAATGTGGTCGAGTTATGCTCGTTTCCTTCCATCTCCGGATCTCCAGGTGACCTTGCGAAATGGTTTGTGCTTGAACAGGCTATTGGCTACAAATATTTTATGGAGTTGAGCTAACTAAACGATTCCTTTCGCTCACTTGCATCTTTAAATAAAAAATTACCTACAGCTCGGTCATTGTCGGCTTCACGGCTACCAATGTAGGCGTTGGAATCTCCTGCAACGATCAGAAGGTCACATCTTGATACGGATCTAACTAATACTGTTAGCTTATTGTAGAGCTTGTCTATTTCAAATTCTTTTGAGATTCTGTTGGGAGTATATGTGACAATAGCAGTGATTTTGAAAAAGTGGCTCTTCAAGCAGGCCAAACCTAGTCACTAAGAGATGTCTTGTCGTTCTAAGAGGTTGATTGTGGGTCTTTCATTAATGAGGCTTCCTACACCAACTTGACCTGAACCATCATCTAGACCGGAATTAAAGAAGGGAAAGGGATCCTGCTCATCAAGAATAATGCCAAGCTCATTTTCGATGGTTTCGTTTCCTTTCGTTTCAAATTGGTCAAGGATGTCCATTCCTTAGCATTTGGACTCTCCAGCAAAAAGCGTTCTTGTTGTCGAACACTTCATTGAGCAAACATTCCAGCCCCCTAAACTGAAGGATTGTCGTTATTTAAATAGAGGACTCACTAACTTTTCACAAGGGTCACCTGAGCCATCTGGCACATTGCACACCGGGGATGCTTTAGATATAAGACTTTCATAGCTATTGCCCGCAATTTTTATACAATTCACGAGAATATATTTAGCCTCATTTAATTTTTGTTGTTTCTTATCAATTATAAAGTAGTTTTCCGAAATAAGTTTCCTGACATCTTAAAAACACGCTTAGGCCTATATTTTCAAAAAATTTCTGGGGGGACCCTTTTCTCTTGAATGGTATTCCAGATCCCTAGATGTCGGATCCTCTTACTTTCCCCTCAATCGAAATGCTAAATTACACCTATGATAAAGGATAGACACAAAGCTGAAAATATTGTTACAAGCCTTCAACAGATCTGAAATCCAGGTAAAACACTGCATAACACTCTATGCTCTTTTTTTCTCTCTTAACTAGACTATCCAGCCTTATCAACAATGTGGTTGGAAATAAAAACATTAGAAGCTAGTATGATGCCTAGAAGTCAAATAAATCAACAATAATATAACTTTGGGAAGGGTTTTGCGTCCCTTTCATCAAAAAATGTTGAAAAAAAGACAAAATTTAAAATATTTTATAAGCAATTCATGATAATTACGGAAGAGAATATACCGTACAGTCTGATCTCCTTCGCCTAAAAAAAAAATTACTTCTCGTCTATATATTTCTCTATCTTTCATAGTTAATTATTTTTACTCGTTATTTATAATACAAATATTTCCCATCAAAATATGAGAATTCTGGAATTTTCGAGTCAAATGGGAAGTAAATTTTTTGTACTTTAACAACTTGCGGGCCATCTATCTAGCTGCTAAACTATTAAACAGAAATTCTACCTTCCTAGAAAAATGTTATATATGTGTGTTCAGGATGACAAATAATGACCAAACGGTAGATTTTACTTAAAATATTTATGCATGAGAAATATTTTAAGCTAATTCAAGGAACTATAGAGCCTCTAAATGGCATTTCCAACTAATAGTTAAAGTGTAATTCTTTATCCACTTGAAAAAGTTTAAACAAGTTGCTGTTATGATCTAATGCGCACCAAAACTGTTGTTTAAAAACCAATATGCTATATAATTTATGTTTTAACAGTTCTATATAACAGACTATCAATTCTAGAATAAAGAAATCTACCTTTCACATATAGAAATCTCGACGACAGAACATTCTATTTACAAGAATATAATACCAGTCAAATATTCTTATCTTACAGCCAAAATTAGGTACTAAAGATTATGTATTACTTAGCTTCTCATTATAAAATCAAGTTAAGAAAGTTAGTTTTGATTATGAATAATCAAAAGAATAAAACAATTACAAAAAAAGAATTTTTCACCAAAAAATAAAGAGCCACGTTAAAACTTAAGATGAAAGAAAGTAATGTGCAGACGAACAGAAATTTTAATTTTTTATCATGATAAGATACTTCAAATTCTTGAATCAATTGGTGACATAATGTGGCTTTAAAATTGTTTCGTTCGTATTTTATTAATAGAGCTCAAGTTGTACAAAATGCAAATGCAACATCGGAGTGCCATTTTTTACCTTACGAAGTGCCACAAGGCTCAATAATGGGACCACTGCTTTTTCTCATTTATATTGACCATGTAAAATATTATTTATCTGAAGCTAATATCATAATATTTGCAGATGCCACACTTTTTAGTTGCATGTGAAAATCTATCTTCTTTATTTAAAAAATGGAAACTGCTCTGACCGAATTTGTATCGTGGGCTGATTCACAGTATTTAACATTAACTTATGGTAAAAAAAAATTATGGTTTATTTTCTAGAATCGGATCAACCCAAACAGACCTCAATTTAAATTTAAAATATAATATTATAAAAAGAGGAAAAACCAGTAGATATCTTGGATTTATTATTGATGAGAATATTTCGTGGAAAGAACATGCCAAGTTAATTGGTAACAAACTTTTAAGGTCCCTTGGAGTTATTCTCCGTCTTAAATTCCGTTTCCCTAAAAAAAAAATCCTGAAAGTGATTTATCATTCTATTTTTCATCCCCATTTGTCTTATGGATGCTCTATATGAGCGAGTAACTTCATCTGATGTTGTAAGAAAATCCAGATCACCCAAAATAAGGCCATTGAAATTATATCACCTCTTCAGCATTCAGATAACGTTAGCTTCCATTTTAAGCTTACTAAAATATTTAATGTGTCAAAGACTAGGGATTTTCAGATCGGAACTTTTTGTTTTAAATATTTTAGCAACCTCCTTCCATCATCATTTGAAAATCAATTCACTTTAAATCTTGATTTGCATACTTAAGAAACGCAGGATTCATGTAACATTGTCCACGAGACATCGTCAACAAAAAGAACTTCTTTTTTGATTAAATTTGTTTGCACCAGCTATTTGAATTTTATTCCCCTTTGAAATCCGGAACTCTAATAAACTTATTACCTTCAAGTGAGCAGTGAAGGGTCATTACAGGAATAATGTTTAGATTTGAATGTCGTGCGGTCCTCCACTTTTTGGTCTTTTCTTTTCTTTTCTTTTCTTTATCTTCGTCACCCCTCCCCTCTTTTTTCTCTTTTTTGATAAATCCAGTTGATTCATTGTTTCTGTTTGTTGATTGTTTAATTATTCTTTAGTTAAGTTTCTTTCGTAGCCAAGCACCTTTTGTGCTTTCCTGGCCGATTATGTACAGTAATTATGTGTTTTTTGTTTAAATATATATGATTGAGTTGAATTGAATTGATAAAATAAATGTGTGGCCTATGTGGGAAATTCAGTCTGTACCATGAATGAAGAGTTCTAGTATTATTGAAATAGCAAGCATTTCCAAAAATTTACCTCGATTGAAGACTAAGGGTTTGTCAATATAGTTCGTATATCTTCTCTCAATTCTACATATCTGAATAAAGGAAAACACCCTCTTGACAACCTGAAACAAAATGCAGCGCTTTAATTTGTGATTTAATCTAAGTTATTAATTTGGCTTGAAAAAACTAATTTGGTAAGTTTGTTCATATATTGACGTTTCATTGCAGCTTAAAACAAACAGAAATTATTCTTTACATTAGGGGGTCTCTCCCTTCTAAGTATTTCACTTTTCTCACTAGAGTTTCTTAGTACTTCTAAAAAAAAGCTTCTTATTGTTCTAACTTAACGACCCTTGTGTTACAAGAGTCGTTCTTAAAGGATTGGGACAAAATACAAACTTTAGCGTAAAAAGCGAGGTATTGAGGAGGGGGAAACCCCCTTACTTTTAGTTGAAAAAACTTGTTTTTCATTTAGTTTTTGATGTCTTTTTAAATAACACCGGGAAATCCTGCTCCTCCTTCCGGAAAAATTCTACCTCCCCAATTGGCGAATTCTCCCAGTGTAAAATTTATCTTGAAAATTTCGCCCCCTAGAAACTTCCCTCCACATATAAAGTCCCCATTGTTACAAGAGTCGTTCTTAAAGGATTGGGACAAAATACAAACTTTAGCGTAAAAAGCGAGGTATTGAGGAGGGGGAAACCCCCTTACTTTTAGTTGAAAAAACTTGTTTTTCATTTAGTTTTTGATGTCTTTTTAAATAACACCGGGAAATCCTGCTCCTCCTTCCGGAAAATTCTACCTCCCCAATTGGCGAATTCTCCCAGTGTAAAATTTATCTTGAAAATTTCGCCCCCTAGAAACTTCCCTCCACATATAAAGTCCCCATGCAGAAATTTCAACCCCCCCTCCACACCCAAAAAGTCTATGCGAAGTTCCCAATAACAAATACTATACGCAAAAAATGGGCAAATTTGTATAGCTTAAAGATCTTTACCCAAGGCTGTGGAGGGTCATGTTATATCAAAAGGTATAGTTGATGGACCTTTCAACTATGCTGAACAAAATGGGTATCTCAGAATTTTTATCGTATGATTTTTGGGGGCAAAGGGGTGTGGAAGAGGGGCTATATGCCTTCCAATCATTTAGATTACTTAAACTGGGCACTAGAACTTTTAATTTGCGTTCAAATGAGGCCTCTCCCGATATTCTAGGACTATTGGCTTGATATGATCATCCCTGGTAAAAAAAACTGATAAAACAAACAAATAAACACACATCCGTCATTTTCGTCTGGCAAAAAAAAATTCAATATTTTTGAAGATCGGAGCTTAAAACCTCTACAGTAAGGTACCCTAACACGCTGAACCTGATGTAATGATTTTCATTTATATTATTTGACTTTTAGGGGGTGCCTCCCATCTTTGTCGAAAATCAAGTAGATTTGTTTAAGGCTAGTAGCCTTTGATGGGTAACACTAAACGAATCTTATGTATTTGGAATGAACATAATAGCTCGATTCTTTTGATATATCTATAGATATTACAATTCCATTTATAGAGTTTCGGTTACTATTGAGGCGCATCGTTCCTTACTTATCCTTACTTATAATTCGTCACTACGAGCTGTTTCAATATGAAATATTGTAGCTAAAAATGATGGAATATTTTTAAGGTTCTCAAAACAGGTGAAAATCATATCATCACATGCAATGTACTAAAATATAAAAAAAAAGAAACCAGTCAAGGATAGAATTCACTTACTTTGTTACTAAAAGTAAATAGTGGCATTAAAACTTCAATCAAACAGAAATTATCTACCGAATTTGGAGGCTGCTCTACCACCTCAATACTCTCTTCTTTACAATAGACTTTCCTCCTTAATACTTCCTTAAGACCAAATACTCTGAAGCAATAACATTTTTATAAGAAGTTTCGTTGTTCTATCATAATCTTTTGCTCTGTACAATGTAATTTCAGTTCAAGTGTTTTCAAAGGAAAACGGTAAATAACAGACATAAAATTACTAACTGGCTATGCTTGTCTTAAAGATATCAGTCAAACTTTATCTTGTAGAGCATAGGGCTGAGGAAAGTTTCATCCTCCCTCGCAAATGAAGGACGATTTATATCTGTTTAAATTATAATTTTGATCTTTAGTTTAGGCAGAAAATGTTTTTTTAAATTAAATTTCTCTCCATTTAAATATTAATAATTAATTTACATAACAGTTAATGAAATCCTGTGGTTTTCCCGCCCCCTTTCCAAGGCTGTGCCGAAATTTTAATGCAATCTTTTATGTAATACATCATACATCCACAATAATAAGTGATCTTTCTCCCTCCCATATTGACCGCTTAGTTTATTCGTACAAATAAAGGAATGCTAGATAGGAAATCTCGAGCCGACATACATACGAAGGACCTCTCAGTAAGAAGTGAAAAGATGTGCAATAAAATAGGCAATTTTTAAGGCTTCTGGCTCCTCCTCTCTCCATAAAATGTATGATGGCCCCTTTCCAGCCAGTACCTGATGTGATATAATATTCTAGAACTCGGCATATACGGTATTGCTACATGTATGTTGAATAAGCTAGCTGTTCCATCTGTACAGACTGCGCATATGTTTAGGGAAGAATGCACCACCGCTTGGCAGTAAGGCCTTTGAAATGAAAAGAAAATGCATACAGTTTTTCCACAGCTTCAAACTACAAGGGTATTTCATAATTTTCCTTCAACATCCTTTTGGCTCTAGTCAGTCAACAAAATTTGTTTTGTGGCATAAACTGGTAGAATTCGGAAATTTGTTGTGGCTTGATCTCTTTGCAAATTTAAAAGGGTCCCAAAAATTTTGACACTCATATTAAATAAACCCATCTCTCGACCTTTGAGCATCATTGTTCCGATACGATTGCTCCTGAGAAAAAACAAACAATTAAAACAGATTTCCACGACCAGCTCTCTCAGAAAAACATTAAATCTCTTGATTTTCATAGACCTTGTAAATTCTTAATTTAATTTTATGATTTTATTACAGTCATATTCATATCTGTAAAAAAAACTAGGAGGGCACAGACCCTCCCCCTGATCCACTCCCAATGGACGCTACTGAATTAAAGTTAGGTTCACTTTGTCAGGATCACATTATTAAGGGACCTAATATGCATCAAATTTAACATAAATACCCCACCTAAAAACTTAAAGCGATTGTGATATTATTCGTAGACTGTATCAAAAGCTGTCAGAGCGAATAAAGGACCTAATTTAGAACCTTGATAAGAAAAAGGCTCATAAAACGGACTTATCCCCTTTTGGAAGACGGGCAAAATGCTCCTTGGGCAGAAACCTGCCTCCAATTATGGCAATGTTTTAAGCATTCAAACTTTTCTGGATTTACCTAGACAAACTGACTGGTCAAGATTATAAATTGCTTTTGAAAGATCAGAAAAAATAACTGCAACAAATGATCCCTTACAATCTAGTATCTATTACAATAGATACTAGAATAGTATCTGACATTGAAACAAGGCATTGAGTTGCACTATGTTCTAATCTGAAAACTGATATAAGGTAATCAATCATAAAGTAAACACAGATGAAACCCTTTAACATTAATTTGAAACTTGCAAGGGACATGCGCTTCTAAACCATTTAATTAGTTTCTTATTGTCGATAATTTTGGACAAGCCTGAACTGATAATATCGAAGTCAGTTAGGCTTGTAGTACGTACCTTGATAATCAAAAGGTGGTGTCAATATAAGTGCGACTAGTCTTTACTAATTAATTAGTAAATATAACTGCGACTAGTCTACCTACTACTACTACTACTAATAATGACTCACTGCAGCACCAAGCCACCTGAGGCCAACACAGCCACGCACGCTCCTCCTCCAACCTAATCTATTTAAAGCCTCCCTCTTTACACCCTCCCAGGAAGTTCCCATTTCCTTTAAATCTTTATTTATGACATCCTCCCAACCCGGACAAGGACGACCTGCTTTCCGTGTAGCCCTAGACGGTTGGCCAAAAAGGACAATCTTCAAATAGGACTAGTCTACCTGGCTGTAATTAATTCCCTGCTTAATCATCACGACGACCGTTACAAGTTTGTAGATGATCTGTCCATAGTGCTCGCTTACCTGGTCAAAAACACTATCATAACAAAGAAGTTTTCAGACCAGTTATTTGATCAGCTAAAGACCGAATGCTCAAGTCATGATCTGACCATTAACGTAGCCAAGTCGAAGATAATTTGTTTCAACCCTCTGAAGCGGAATATAGATATGCCTCTAGCCCCTTTCCCGATTGTGAACGAAATAAAAATCTTAGGAGTAACTTTCACTAGTGACGGTAGTTTCAGCGCCCATATTAATTTAACCGTCCACAAGGCTAATGCAAGCCTTCAGACACTTACCAAAATGAGGCGTTTTGGGTGTGATACTGAAAGTCTTCTCCATGCCTACATGTGTTATGTTCGCCCGTTGCTCGAGTACGTGTGCCCGGTGTGGGGTCCATCTGCTATCCGCACAGCGTACCTATTACGCGACATAGAGTGCGTCCAGAAAAGAGCAACAAGGACTATACTCCGAAACCGTGACATACCCTATGATCAAGCCCTCGCTAAACTAAATTTATCTCCACTTAAAGTCCGGCTTGAACACCTTAGCCAATAAGAGCCACCGATCAATACTACCCGAACCAGCCCCTCCCAATAGCCGAACTCGGTTACAATATAAACTTGTACCCCCTAAAGTACGAACTAATCGTTACGCCAACTCATTTGTGCCTTTCTTCACAACATTTTTTAATGCTGAGTCGTAGTGTGTGATTTTTGTTTAAATGTATGATTTTTGTAAAAAAAACTGAATTTAGCTATGCTACGATAGTTTTTAAATATACTGATCTTTCTCTCTCTCTCTCTCTCTCTCTCTCTCTCTCTCTCTCTCTCTCTCTCTCTCTCTCTCTCTCTCTCTCTCTCTCTCTCTCTCTCTCTCTCTCTCTCTCTCTTTACTACAGGTAATTAAAGAATGGGATAAAAAAGCCCGTCTACGGTATCTTTATTTGATTTATGAACGGGTAATGTTATCTCGCATACCTTGATAAATAGTAATGAAAAATTTCAAAAAACCTTAGCAAATACCAATGTTTTTGAATAGGTCAAAGGTCACTAAGATTTCTCGAGACGGATGTCTTAGGAATCAGAAAAAAAGAACAGAAGAATATTTTTCAGAAAACAGGAGAAGATTCACAGGAACTAAGAACCTATAGAAGAAGAAAATATGCATTAACACGTGCTAATGGACTGTTGACTATATTTAACCTCTTTTTTATGAATTATGCGAAGGGAAAACCTTATATTCTCGGTCAAGGCTTGTAAGCCTTTTCAGAGCTTTTAACTTTCTTAGAAATGTAGCCCTTTGGAACTTAGGAACAATTACAGGTATGTTGTTAGCTCTGACGTTATTAGGTGGTAAGAAAAGTGAGAATTCCGTTGAAATTGTTAAACCCATTAGCTTACAATGTTGAAACCAAAACAGTTAAACTGAAATTGAAAGTTCGAGTGCGCTAGTTCTAGTTCTAGTTCTAGAGGTTTTGCCACAGCAAAGTGATGTTTTCTACCATTTTATGGCGCAAAACGTAAATTTAGGCAGAAAAACAAGCAAAATAAAGATTAATGCAAATTCTTAGAGAGCCAATCGATAAACTATAGGTTAAGCTTATCAGTCCAGAGACCAAAATAATATGCAATTATTTTAATGCCTCTCTTAACTGAGGGGAGCCATTTGAAGCATCATAAAATATGTATACCGGTGTGCAGTTCCACATAGCAATAGAAGGAGGAACTGTGAATCTTTCTATGGGGGAGGGACGTGTGAAGCCTCAAAAATTGCATTTTCACGCCTAACTTTTCTAACTTTCAGTGAACCATAGGATTTTTTTTTTCACCAAAGCTACATTATAGGCAATGTGCAAATTTTATAAGTATGACATTAAAAAATACATTCAGGTGCTTGCCTGTGTAAAAGAAGGAGGGGTACGGGTAATCCTTATAAAAAAATTGTCGGAATAACTTCCATTGAATAGTATAGAAATAGTGACCACAAAATTCATTTTTAATTCTTCAGACCTCCCCCTCCCAGAGAATTATTTGAAGGGGTATAAATTATAGGAGATAATTATCATCCTCGACACATTATCATACGAATATTAAATCTGAATATATAAAAAAAAACATGGTTGAAGAAAAGAGTGGGAGCCTCCCTCACATTTAAAAGAGCTTTGGATCAGGCAGTTCCAAGTAAAATAGTGTAAGTAAAGACCGATCCTTGTCTTTGGAAGACAAAAGTCCAAAAACAAAGTTTCGATATGTAAAAACAAAATCTATTATTTACACTGATTCCAAATATGGAAAATTTAGTAATTTTAAAGTTGCTCATCAAGAGCTGTTAGTGCACAAAATTTTACACAATTCAAATTAAAAGGGTTAAACACCCTCAAAGAAAGGGGTAGGATATTGATAAGGACTATACAATGAAATCTAGTATGTATGAGGTCTCTAAGGCCTCTAACTGCAAAACATGGAGTTTCTTATTTTTCCAGAGTAAGATGAGCACGCATGCGCGTTGGAATTTTTCCCAGGGGTGATCACAACGAAGCATTTATTCGTTGGTTATTTGAAAGAGGATTCGTTTGAACGAAAATTTCATTATGTGTCGCCCTTTCCATATAATTAAAAAAAAAAGTTTTTTCGACTGAAAATAAGGAGCAATATTAAAACTTAAAACGAACAGAAATTATTACGTATATGAGGGGTTTTGTCCCCTCGTCATTACCTCGCTCTTTACGCTAAAGTTTGAATTCTGTTCCAATTCTTTAAGAAGGATCCCTGAATCACAATAGCCGGAAAGAAAAACAAAAACAAATAAACAAGTATCCGTGATCTTTCTTATGGGATTAAATAAAAAAAAACAAGTTTTTTAAACTGCAAGTAAGGAGCGACATTAAAATTTAAAACTAACAAAAATTATTCAGTATATAAAAGGGGTTGACCCCTCCTCAATGCATGGCTCTTTACGCTAAAGTTTGACTCTTTCTCTCATCTCTACTTTTTAAAATAATACAAAACTTTAGCGTAAAGAGCGAGGCGTTGAGGAGGATTAACCCCTTTTATGTAAGGAATAATTTCTGTTATTTTTAAGTTTTAACGTCGCTCCTTACTTGCAGTTTAATAAAACTTTTTTTTATTTGATTTCAGAAAATTTTTAATAAATGCATGTTTTGATTTTAGCTCACTGCACATGCATAATTAAAACGAAATTTAGTTATTATTTTGTTTTTGGCTCGATGGCTCTCTCATAGTTTTGATTGGACGATTTTGATAAAAAAGGAGTGGGCGAGGAGGCCTAGTTGCCCTCCAGTTTTGGTTGCTTAAAAATGCAACTAGATTTTTTTATATTTTACGAAATTTATGTTAATAATAAACATATGTACCTTACGAATTAACTTACGTAACGAATTTCTGAATTGGCGTATTTTTATTACGTATATGAGGGGGTTCACCCCCACGTCAATAGCTCGTTCTTTACACTAAGGATTGAATTTTGTCCCAAATCTTTAAGAATGACCCCTTAATCACAAAGGCCTTAGAATAAATAGTTGAAATTACTAGAAATACCTTAGCGTAAAGAGCAAGGTATTGTGGAGGAGACGAACCCCCTTATATACGTAATGTTTTATGTTCGTTTTAAGTTTTAATGCTGCTCATTACTTCTAGTTGAAAAACAAATTATTTTCTCATTATTTTTTTTAATAATGGAAGGAAATCCTGTGCCCCCTTCATGGAAATTCTCTTCCCTCATGAAAAATTCTTCCAAGGAAAGATCCTCCCACGTAAACTCCTCTCCGCGACCCACCCCCACCCAATGCAAAGAAAGTGCCTCTGAAAACGTCTGTACACTTCATAATTAACAATTGCTATATGTAAAAAATGGTCGAAGTTTGTAACTTGCAGCCCCTCCCCCGAGGAATGGGGGATAAGTCATCCCCAAAGATATATTTATTAGGTTTTCGACTAAGTTGAACAGAATGGCTATCTCAAAATTTGGATCTGGTGACTTTGGGGGGGGGGGATGTGCGTAGGAGGGGGAGTAGGTGCTCTTCAATTTTTTGTTCAATTAAAAAAGTGACTAGAACTTTCAATTTCCGCCAGAATGAGCCCTATCGCGACATTCTAGGAAAACTGGGTCGATACGATCACCCCTGGGAAAAACGCATCCGTGATTTGTCTTCTGGCAAAAAAAAAC
Organism: Artemia franciscana; assembly: GCF_032884065.1. NCBI lineage: Eukaryota > Metazoa > Arthropoda > Branchiopoda > Anostraca > Artemiidae > Artemia > Artemia franciscana. The sequence continues at coordinate 22,319,725 of NC_088876.1, read as the reverse complement.
AAAATTCCATATTTTTGTTGATAGAAGCTTGAAACTTCTACAGTAGGGTTCTATGATAAGCTAAATCTGATGGTGTGATTTTCGATAAGATTCTATAACTTTTAGGGGATGTTTCCTCCTATTTTCTAAAATAAGACAAATTTTCTCAGGCTCGTAACTTATGATGGGTTTGACTAAACTTGATGAAACTTACATATTTAAAATCAGCATTAAAATTCAATTCTTTCGATATAACTATTGGTATCAAAATGTTTCCTTACTACAAAAAATTAAATACAAAAAAAATTAAAGGAAAATTCTAAGTTATGCTGTTTTACATGGTTTCAAAACATGTTTGACTGTAATATCTAAACATGATTCAGGCCCCAATTATAAATTTAAGCTAGTGCTGATATCCAAGAAAGAGTGGAAACCGGTATTCCGTTTTTATTTAGCCCATTGAATTAGCTCTGCCCCATTTAGTTATTAACAATAATGATGAGAGCTGTAAACTAAATTAGGCACACACAAAAAAAAAATCTTAAGAATAGGTTTCCTTATTTGACCAGACCACGCTTAATATATTTTACGCAATGAATGCAGAAGGACCAGTGGTCAAGAGCCATTGATTGGATCATGATGCGAAATTATAATTACTTAGCAGAAAATCACCGTTTTGAACACTCTTAATGCTATTTGAATAATACCAGATATAACAGCTTGTTATGCATTCAAAGCCTAAAAAGGAGATCAGAAGCATCATTTTACAACTCTTCGTAACATTCTTTTGAACACGCAATCCGTACCCAATGATTAAGCGTAAAATTACGGCATACATTAATTTTGTAATTTGAATTGAAATGATTCCATTAGTGTATAGTAGGTATAGTATATTATATTAATAGAGAGCTTGCTGCAGTCATGTCAATATGATGCCAAGCAGGGGACTGAGCCCTCTTGTGCTTTGACTTTTTTTTCAGCCTCTTTGAACGTATCTACAAAGTAACGGTCATTACAGGACAATCTTAAAATTTAAATCTTATGGTTATTACCAACATCTATTTGTCATCACAATATGCTGTTTGAATAGACACATTGCTGAGAAATGATAATGCTAAAAGGGCAGGGTGACTAAGCCACCTCCTTTTGTTTACGATACATTTTAACTTACTTTGAAAGCTACCTTTAGAAGCTAATTACAATCGTTCTAAACCCTATTTCTAATCAATCACTTTAAAAGATACCTTTCTAAAACAAAAGGGATTTACGAAATATAGGTCTTTGGAAAAATCATTCAAAAAGTTTATTCTAGGCAAAAGAGCTAATAGGTATCAAGCTTTTGAACATCCAAGCCACAAAGCTAAACGTTTTAGCTTAAGCAGTGAACAAGTTTTCGATGCCACGCGAAGAAGAGTTATTTTTATCAAGCAATTCGTCACAAAAAACTGTAGGTAAAGAGTGACCCGTGCTAACAGTAACAAGAAAACTAAGAGACAAAATTTTACAAACAATACATGCATCAGACATTTTTCACTTTTTTCTGATTTATAAATACGTAAAAATTAAATAATTTTAAAATCCCCATCAAAAGTTTTTAGCAAAAGTAATTTTGTATAATTTTAGAAACAGGGAAAAACATTCTTTAAGATTAATTTAATCCGGATGAAATTGGACCTCATTCTAAAATTCCAAGCCTCAACTACAAAATACGAAATTTTGAGTTTTAGCATCATAGATGCCGTGTATTTCTTCTTTTATCTTTTTCTTTCTTTTTATCAGGGTGGGGCTTTAAGAGGTTCTCTTATCAACGGAATTCATGATTACATTCATGATTAGTCATTTTTTGAATAGCAAAAGTGATTTAAAGAGAGCCTGACCACCTCCTGCGTGGTTTAAGGACGGGGAAACGTTGCGGCCAAAACGGTGGTGTATTAACTTTTTAAAGTGGCCATTTCAATCTAAAGATCAAAATGTGTGAAACAGAGGTCTCCAAATGTAGGCCGAATATGCAACCCTCAGGAAATCGGCCCAAAGCTCTAAAAAATTAATTATTTTATATAAAAGGATTATAAATAAGTCTACGAAGAAAAGTGGGCATGTTATACATTGTTGAACTCTTATACTCTGGTCATTGGTATTGCATATTTTACAAGAAGTGACCCTAACCTATCCGACTGACAATTTCCAAATATAAAGTTTATCATTAAGTTATTTTATAAATGTGGGAATGTTATACCTGAGTAGGATTTGGATTGCACATAAATTTTGTAAAATGTTGAAAACAGCTGTAGGGTCCAAAGTCCTTTATTTTTTCATGCGGCTGAAAATACTATGTGAGTACAACTATTCAGGCTCAACAGTTAATTGATAAACCTCGAGAAAAAGGGATCTTATTGTTGCATTTTGAATGGAGCTTTGGGAACAGCTACAGTCCTGAATGATTGAAGGGCTACATGCCATCTTCCTCCCTTTGTTTGCCCAAAACCTCGGTCATGGAGGGTGCTTGAATTGAAACAAGAGTCGTAGAATATCGTAAGATGCACAGCATCTCATCATAGCAAAGCAGGACTTGAGACTATAAGACAAAATAGTTACTATAAAGAGATTCCCTGAAATACCCTGAATTTGAGCTAAGAAAATAAACAGAAATTAAACTGAAAAAACAAGTTTTTACTAATGAAAGTAGAAGACAGCAACGGAATTGCAAACAAAAAGAAACTATCCCAAATATTAGGGGGTTCCCGCCCCTTTTGTATAGGATAATATAAATAAAATTAAATGATGATGATTATATGATAATATCTGCTCATTTTACTTTTGTATCAACGTCGCTCTACATTTTGAGGCGGAAAAACATTTTTTTTTAGTCTAAAAAATATAGACCAGCATGAAAATAAATTGTCAGCCATTGCTAGCACAAATTTTACCACCCTGGGAATCCCTGGAATCCCTGGCTATAGGATGCATCCCCTTCAATATTTTTAAGAAGAATGAGTATCAAATTTTTCATTTTCAAATTTTTGACACTATAATATGAAAAACGAGATTATGTCTAACTGAAAGAAAAACAGTGGTGGATGTCAAAAATGAATAAGAGCCTAAAAATATTCCTGAAAACCCTTGGGCAAAAAATGCCTTTAGTTTTTGAAACCAAGAATTTTGTCCAGATTTTACTACCTGATTTAAGCATAATCTTTTCATTTTCTTTCTACTAGCCTCATTCAAGTGCAATATCGTGAACAGTGAACCATGTCAATAGTGAAATCTTGTCAATTTTTTTTTCAATAAAATTCACCAATCAAAGTTTAAACAGGCAAAAAGATATTTATTAACACCGAATAAATTTCAATAAGATAAAATAAGCTTTTCAATTGAAAATATTGTGTAATATTAAAACTTAAAACAAAAAGAATTTATCCTATTTATGAGGGGCTGCCATCTCTTGCAGTTTTTTTTTCTCCCGATGCTTCAAGAACAAATGCTCTTGCACAAACACATTCTGATGGAAAGTTAAATTTTATTATGAGTATGCTTCAAGAATTATCAGTATGTATATTAAACAATAAAATTTGCAGTTCAAATGTTTTGACAGACGTTCGATAAATAATACACTTGAATTACTAATTTTCTATATTTGTTGCACCTCAAAATGCTCTGAATAAAGCACTAGTCAAGCCTTAGTGTAAAGAGTCGGGATTGCAGAGGGCTCTTATATGCAGTTTAATTTTCGTGAGATTTTATTTTTAAAATCCTTCTTTACTTCCATTGGAAAATTTATTTTTTATTCTAACTTATGTTTGATTTTCACATCATATCTAACGGTTTATTAAATTTGAAGGGGGGCTGAATCCCAGCTACTTGATTTCAAGTAAAAGTTTCGCGCAACAATTTTTCTGGAATAATAAGTTTCTCTGGAGAACCACTGCCCTTAAAATATTTCTCGGCAGGGTTTTGGGTTTCAAACTTCAAAACAAATTTTACTAACATAATCTTTACGTTTACAAGGGTGTTTCCTCAAATAAATTTACCATTAAAATAAATCATATCCTTTTTTTCTTTTGTATAGACTGCTTGTACTTTGAGGAGGAAATTTGTCACCGCATGACATTATAGCTTCTGAAAATTAGACCATAAAAAATATATTTTTGATAAATCGATTAATTGTTCGAGAATTTCACTCGATAGCATTTTGTCTCTTTTGGGCAAATCCTATTATTTTGTACCTCGGAATGTAAAAACTGTCACCTTGGTGTAATGTCATTTCTTTAGTTGCATAAAAAGAGCACTAAAACTTCGAAAAAACTCGTTTTTGATGTTTATGCCCAATGGTTTGATGAAAGAAAAACAAATCGGCACTATATTTCTTAAGAAAAATATGGAATGATTTTTTATGCATAAGAGTTTAACAATTGCGTTCAATGGCTCTCAGATGCTCTGAAGTTGATGGTTTAATTCCCGTTAAAAGTAACTTTCTTTTGTGACTTTTCCAAAGCCCAGTTTTTCTATAATTTCAAAAACATTTTTAAACTAATAGGTTTTTATAATTCACTTTAAAATTAAAGATGTTTACGTTTGTAAAATTACCATAATTTACAGCTTTTTTGTATGTATATCCTGCTATTAAATGTCCTTTTTAATGTTTCTGTTAGCATTAATAAGGGTTGCTCTTTACTTTTGGCTTGTTTCCACGAACTGGTTTATAAAATATTAAAACAATATTCATCAAATCAGAAGGTAAAATAATTTTTGTTAGCATATAAAAAGTTCAAGATGTGACGAGGAGAAAAGTTTATTCTTAGATCTTTTATTTTGCGAAAAACTAAGAAAACAGGAAAAATCCCACTTCGGTTGTGAATCAAACCATTGCCTATTCATGTTGTCTAAAGATTTTTTAAAGCACCTTAATCAAAATCTCTCAGCAGATCTGAATTGTTGTCTTTGACCATTCTTTAGAAAATATACGTGAAAAACTGTAAAATGTGGGAACTTTGTGTGACAAATGTTCATTAAATATTGTTTAATGGTGTTTCACACTCCTCTTTTCAAGCAGTACTATCATGCTGGTTATACGTTTCTGCTTAAACTTTTTCGATGACCAATCATAGACATAGTACCATGACATAAGTTCTTATTTAGAAATATTCAAGGCCCGTAACTCATTTATGAAATCGACCAAATAAAAAAAATAAAAGAACTTTGCAACAGAGGGTATGCAGAATAAAGTAAAGTTCAGAATAATCAAAGAATAAATTATGTTTAGACTTGAAGTTTAAAATACAAACATCAGTTTTCCACATTAGTACGTATATCAGCCATCATTTCAAGCTCTTTAAACAAATAACGATTTCAGAAAAATAAGGTAAAACCTTATTTTAAACAATTTTCTATTGTAACCGTCCATCTAACGCATAGACCCTCAGTTGTTGTTTAGTGCCATCTACATTAATGTTTTTAACTGACAAAAACTGCACACCAAAATTTCTAATTCCCGATAACGGTTATGAAGAAACGAAAAATAAATAAATATTAGGATAAGGCGAAAACATGAAGACTTTTGGGGATCCACTCTTCACTCTTTCATCCTGGCAAATTTTTTCCCAAAATATTTTGTTTCTTTTAAGAAATTTTACAAAAAGAGTTTATATACAGAATCTGGGAGAGCAGAACCAGAATTTTTATTAGTTCTTGCAACGGACCCGAAACATGAGAATATTGGTGGAAAAAGATTAATTCTAGGGCAATGCTAGACTCTGAAAATCAATTTTATAGAGTTTAATAGCGCGAAAATATCAAATATTGGTTAGTAAACAATCGGTACAAGATTCTTTTCTACATTCCAAATGGCTTAAAAACATACAAACCCAAGCATGTGAAGAGAAGGAAGTCTGCAAGACCTAAATTTAGGATTTCAGAAGGGAATCCTTCAAATCTTAATATTTATATGCCACTTGTCAATTTTTTTTTTCCTCAAGCATGTACTTGGGGCCAAAGAGAACCCAGCACATTTATTGCAATACTGCGTAAAACAAATTGCTTTTGTATTTTAATGAATTCTTGTCTAGGAGAATTTCATTGAATCTGTAAATCAACATTGGAATTGCTCAATGATTTAGATTCATACCTAAAAATAATAAAATAAGGAATTAAAGTCACTAATAAATTGGCTGATTAATAATCAGCAGGAGAGCTTCACATAAAAAGGTTCTTTAATGCGGCGAATGGTCAGACAAAATAATCAAAGAAAAAAAGGTTCGATGCTCATCAAAGGGTACAAAATAGTTCAACGAAGAAAAAAGATTACATTTGGCAAAATTGATCATAGAATGGATTCGTGAGAAATTATAACTGGTCATTAGAATTTGACAACACCAGCCTCAGTGCCTGTAGGATGGGTATGCAAAGAAATTAAGCTAAACGGTACCCAAATGGACTTAGATTCAAACAAAAGGTTTTTCTTACATCTCAATATGTCGTTGAAGCTTTAACTTTCACGAAGAAGCAGAAAATGACAAAATATTTTTGAAATGTATCGCTTTAAGATCAAAAATAGTTCTGAGGAGTACTGTCCTTTGAGGAATCGTCTACAACAAGAGTACTCTTACGCAAAACAGATAATTATAAAGATTTTGCAAGTTTCGTAGATTTTGGGTTCTGTCTTTTCTAATTTTTTCTTAAAACTACCAGAGAAAACTAAAATTCGGACAAGAAACAAGTCGTACAAAATGAGAAATGCGAAAGTAAAGCAACTTTACATAAAATATAAAGTCATCTGTTAAGGTGTTTCAAATATTCTATTACGTCTACATTATGTTTTTTGTTTCTTGGTTTTTCTGTTGTTTTTTTTTTTTGGGGGGGGGGGTCTTTTTTTCTTCTTCTTATAGATTATACTAGTCTTCACTGATTTAGAAGAGAAGAATTTTTACATTTAGATATAATTACGGTCTAATTTTAACAATTTGGACGCTCAAATTTTAAACTTATTTGTCCCAATAAGACATAATATACAGCATCGTGTATATTATGCATACAACCAACATTCCTATTCTTTTAAAAATGCATATTTTCCTTATATACTTGTTTGGAAGTAAAAACAAAAAAAATGGTAATAATAATAAAAATAATAATAATAAAAGAAGGGTAAAGCAAAAATTTGAAGTTATTATTTTTTTGGAATAATTGTGTTATATGTTTGTTAATAGAGCTGTTGTTCTAAATATTTAATTTGACAATAAGTTCATTGTTTTGAGAGAAAAACCCCTTTTATCTAATGGAATATTTTCCAATAAAATATCCTTCCATTTATCATCATGTCCTGAAAAACAACCTTTATTAGTTGTAATATGTATTTTCCTTAGATGGATAAACCGTCCCTTCCCTTTTTCCCGTTTGTTAAGATGAAATGTTATAATTGTGTTTTTTTATGTTTAGTGTTTTATAAAAAATGCGCATTAATGTTTCTATTGAAGCAAGTTCTAAAGCAACTCGTACTCCACCCTCACATGCCTCTACTCCTTACTTAGGTTTCAACTCATCCATGTTATCAAACACATTCAGTTTCTTATGGCTTTCACTCAAGCCCCGGTATTTCTTGTATCATATACTGTGCCAGTTTTTACGCTACGAATTTTTCGTTCTTTTATTTTTGATTTCTAGTTATAGCAAAAAAAAAGCCAAGCTCAGTTTAATTGAATAAAAAATTCCAAGGTTAATTGATCAAAACATTCCATGTTCGGATACCTTTATTTTAGAATTATCTATTTCCATGAAAACGTTTAATTAGTTTCAGTTGAGGCAGGATTGTACTACATTGTGCTTCACACCAATACACATATAAGACCCAGGTTTAATCCTGTTCCTTATGTAACATATATATATTCTTGATTCCACTGTTAACACTACCCTTAGAGAAACTTTGGAACTCCAGTCTTGTTATGGAAGTTCACTAGAGACACAAAATATGACAAGAAGGCTATGATTTCTCAAACAATGTGACTTAGTCTAGACAACTTCTTGTTTGTTGACCTTCTTCGCATCCTTTGGGGTATTTCTTGGCTCAGCCAAAATTATTCATATGAGCATTTCGCATTTAACTCAAAATTCAACGTAAAAAAATAAACAGAGATAGTTCTCATAGATAATAATGCTTTAATTATTAGCTGTAAAAGCTAACTGAAAAATATTTTAAACGCTTATTCTCAATCACAATATTTTATACGCTTTGCTTGTAAGAGTAAAAATTTGTTCATTTTTCTTTTCATTTTTTAACTTGATTATCTTAGAAATAGTTTAAAGACGAACTTACTTCTTCACTAATACTTCCTTCCAAAGTACGGCTTCTTTTTCTTTCATGGCCCTTCAGTAAATTAGTTCATCTTCAATTTTTCTTCTTCAATCGGTCATACATTTAAGCGTTTTCTACGTTTTTGAGTTATTTGAATATCCATCTAAAAGTTAAACGTATTATTAAAACAGTTGTTAAGGATATGACGTTGGATAATTTTTAGATGTTAGTTGTGGGGTCGGTAACCGAAAGCGCACTAAGAATCTTTTAGTGGGATTAAGACTTGTTTCGCACATCTCTAAATTGGGTAAGTTAGTTAGCGGTTTCAATATATTTTTTAGTATCTCTTTGGTTTTTCAAAATATTTTGATATTCTGTATTTTTGCGTTATTTCTTAGCTGTTTTTTTTTTTAGTTTTAGAACAACACGGAAAATGCATTTTTTGGTTTTAAATTTGTTGTTTCCTAGATGCGACAAAACAAAGACCATTAGTACTTTAAATTTGTTTGATATCACAAACGCCTAATTTAAATCTCTGTAACATAATGAGTCTGTAACATAATTCTAACTATATAAACGAAAATATAAATGTACACGATTTTCTTTTCATTACTTATTTCTTTTTTCTATTCTTTTGAATCTCATGTCTGAAATAAATCGATTCGCATTTTTGGTTCCTTGGTGATTAACTTAAAGGTGCAATTTTGTAACAATAACTAAATTGGTTTATTAATTATTGTATTTCGTTTCTGCTTTCTATTTTAGTCGGCTTGTCAGAAGAGATATCAATGTTTTAGCGGTCTATTCAGGTATAATGGTATAGCGAAATAAAATATAAGAAGGTGGCACTAGTAATAATGGGAGAAGGTAGTGCTCCCGAGATTCTTCAAATTCGCAAAGCCAATCCCAATACCGTTGCCAGAACCATTTGATTTATTTCTGATACCATTCATTGCTGACGTTTCAATTTTAAAACTGAGGATAAAGAACCTAAAATATTTGGGAAGGCGAGGTGGGATTTTCCTAATAGAAATAAAGTGGAAATTAAATAGAGATAATCGCTGCTAAAGGCATCAACAGCTCTCATATAAAAGAGAACAATGCAGGTCAAAGGTGCAACCATGAAATTTTCCTAGAAGAAGAACTAAACACTATGAAGATTTATTTTCAAGGATTTAAATGGGAGTGCTTCTAATTTTTTGCTTTTTATTAATTTTGTCTTGTTGCCTGGGGGGAGAGGGGTCGTTTTTCACCTTTTGTCCATCCCTGATGGTGGCCATGACTGTAAAGTTTTACCTAGCTTCTTGTAATTTTAGTTGAATACTTAGACAAGTTGAGATATTGTTGGTACATACATTCACAAAGGAAAAGAAAGGGATTGCTTTCTTGAAAAAATTGAAAAATTTCAGCCTTCTAACTCAAGAAACCATTAAATGAAACGGGAAAAATTTGGGCTTTAGAAGAGCCCCTTACTTTAGCAAGCAGGCCCAAGCTACAAAAAAATTTACAATGTCGGAACGAAGCTTTTCATGAAGGATCGCCTGTTTGGTGAAAGATTTAAACGATGCTTCTAGTTATATATAATAAAATCACGGCTCTAATATATTTTAATTGATTTCTTGCTGATTTGAGGTTCAAGATGACTGGTGTGAGTAAACTTATGAGCTTTTACTGCAAACCTGTGAACTCGTATACATTACATTCAAAAATGTGTTCTTATTGCGTCTGAAGAATAGCCTTTTTTTAAAGATCTGTCCCAATTGTTTAGATTGCCCTGGATTCCAATTTTCAGATACTCCATTTGAAGCCATCTAATATATACCATGTTAGATGTCATCACATGCACAATCCAAATAAATTCTTTCGTTTTGAAAGCTTTGATGCCGATATATCCCAAGAGGATTCCACATGCTTAAAAACAGAAAGGCGTATCTTGTATTTTAGCAATTTAAAGGATAGTGCAAAACTGAAAATTTTAAGCTTTTTGTAAAATCATTTTTTCTTCAGAACTTGAAATCAAAAACCTAAAATTTTGTTGGCTAAATAATGTAACTTTTTTTATATTATAGAACGGTTCTAAGCTGATTCCTCCCAGACAATTCACCCTGGAAAGATACCCCCAAGGACAATCACCTCCTGGAACATCTCCCTAACTGTAAGATTGAGCATCCAAATGGAGAGTATGACAAATAAAAATATTGGAGACATTAAGCGATTTTGGAATACTGTACTTGTATTGCAAAACAGGGGTAGAATATACAAGGCCGTATTGAAACCCCTTCGAAATGTTTATGGACTCTTAAAAACGTAACAAAATGAATATAAACAAATTTTGATGCGTTTTTTAAAGTTTTTTTTTGTAAAACCCGCCAAAAAAAAACGCTTTTGTTATCCCCCCCAAAAAATCTTTGATATGACCTTGAGAATATATGACGAGAATATATACGATGAGAATGTATAATTTTCTTTCGTTTAATTTTTTTGTGTTTTGGGCTAAGCTGTCATAGCAGGGTCAAATAAAGGTTAAAGAAAATAATTTCGAGATATTAAATTAGTAGCAACTGTTGAAGGGCTGCTTTAAGATGGAAGTGTACAGAGATACAGGCTGGGACTAAGAAGTACGAGTACTTGTTTCCCGTGGACATGATCTGACATTTATAGTAAGACATAGTATATGTCTATAGTATAGATATTCATGAACATTTATAGTAAATGGTACTAGTTTACACTTTGCAATCAAAAACACATCCACTAAACATATATCAGGATGTTTTCTCGTTTGAAGTTTCTTTGAGAAGTGTTTTTTTTTCTTTTATTTATTTATTTTCGATAGCATGGAGTCAAACCAAGCAAATTCAAAATGAAGAAAACTCCTTATTTCAAATAAGCTAGAAAATTGTCTTCCTTAGTTTTTATTTTACCCTGCTACGATAACTCAAACCCCATCACAAAAAAAATAATTCGATGAAATGAAAATATAAAAATAGTTACTACAGGATATTCTGCGCTATATATTCTACCTGTATTTTGGAATAGAGGTAAAACATTAAGGATTCCCTACTTTTTTCATTCTTTTTATTTGTCTTACTTTCCCTTTGGTTGTCCGATTTTAGATTTGTAGGAATTTCTTGTGAGCTAATTGTTAGAGGTGGGGGGGGGGTCTGTGGTGCAACAACAACCGAAAAACTATAGAACATAAGTGTGTATTTGGTAGTCAGTGAGCTAGAAGTACCCAAATTTTTTTTGTCCGAATCACTGCAGGTCTCATCTCAGATAAATGAGATTTACAGGGCAAGATACCCCTTAACATTTAGAGCAACTTCAGAAATGGTACAAAAAAGTGATAGAAATAACAAAAAACTGTTTTCAATTGAAAGTAAAGAACAACTTTTAAATTGAAAACAATACACTATTACATATATAAGGTTGGCCATCCTTTTCCTTAATCACCCTCTCCTAAAGCTAAAACCTTGGCTCTGTGAAACAGAATTTTATCCCATTCCAATTTTAACAGTGTTTAAGCATTCGCTCAAGCATTTGGTAAGAGGTTTATGGTACCTTTCGGCAGTTTTCTGTGGTGCCATTTTTCTTGTTACTTAAAAAAGGACACTGGAAACTTGAATTCAGGGTTTACTGTTTGAATAAACCTCTTTGTAAATTATATATATGACTCCTGGTAAGATTCGATCACATAGAGAGAAAACACGCATGCGTGATCACCCTTCTTCCAAAGTGATACTTAGTGCCTTGAAGATAGTGGCTTCGGGTTTGTCATATGGAATAAATGTCGTGTCTCCCTTTTCGGGGGCGTTTAATTCTTTTTTTTTCTAGAATTATCATTCAAATTTTCATTAACTAATAGGCCTTTCATGAGCTATTTTAGAATTAGTATAAACAACAACTTTTATAATTGCATATATTATGTTCAAAACTTAGTTTTTTTTTTAAAGCTCCAGTTTCTATTGATAATAATTGTTCATTACCTAAAGTTTATACCAACGCTGTGTTAAACGTAAAGGAGATTACCTACCACTCATTCCTTCGACTCCCCTTTTTTACATTCAAGTTTATTAGTTCTATAGCAGGATACCAAATTTGACAATAATTCATGAGTAAACACACCCCTTTGAAATTTCTCATGAGGAGGGGGAGAGGTCTGATATATTAAAATGATTTGTAGGTCTTCATAGTCCGGTTTTCAATGCAGTCCCTTCATTAAGTTAAATGAAAAAATACTATTTTTTTCAATTGAGAGTAAGGAGCAAAATTAAAACACAAAACGGACATAAAGTATTCCATATATGAAAAGGTTACCCCCTCCCTCAATATCTTGCTCTCTACGCTAGAGCTATTAGCCCTTTTAAAAAAAATTCCTATTCTAATTAAACAGTCCTTGTGTTTCAGGAATTGTTCTTAAAAGATTGGGACAAACAGTCAAACTTTTGCTCAAAGAGCAAGGTATTGAGGAGGGGGGATATCCCTTCATGTACGGAATTATTTCTTTTCGTTTTGACTTTGAATATTGCTCCTTACTTTCAGTTGAAAAAACTTCTTTTTTTTCTATTTAATTTCTGGTGGTCTTTCAAATAATACTCGGTGAATCTGGCTTACCCTCCATGAAAAAGTCCCTCCCCTTGCGGGAAAATCCTCCTTGACTTGCTGGAAACCCCCCCCCCCACCTCTGCTAATTTCTTGCAGAAGATTCAGCCTTAATAATCCTACTTAGTATACTGTCATTTGAAAAAGAATTTAAGTTCTAATTGTTTTCCTCATCACTCCAGAAATCCCTCTTCCGTGGAAATTATATTTTTCAAATTTGATATATTATATATATCAAATATAATCAAAATTTTTCATATTCATATTTATATATGGAGCCAAAGAAAGAATTCAGTTCTTAGAATATATTGTTATCACAACTCTTTTTTTTAGTGTTTCGATTATTATTAGCACGAGCTGCTCCTTAGTTATAGTTCTTTACCGCGAACTGTTCGATTTTAAGAACTACTCTACTTCAAATATAGTCGAAACAAATACTAGAGAGCCTTAAAAAGAAGAGACATTTTGGACCTCTAAGCATGATTTAAAAATTTTGATTACTATGTGTAGCCCAAGGAGTAAGATATGCTATTCCCCTTTTACCGAAATAAGACTTCTCTTTTCATTACTCCACAAGGCATACCTACAAGATTTTGTCATGGCTCGATTTTAGAAGCTAGCCACAAAAGCCTTGTATCCCCCCTCTCAATTTTCAGATCATTTAATGAAATCACAGGCCTCTAAGCTCAAATTACCTTTTCAAGCGTGGGATGATTCCTGAAGTATATCTTCAATTTTCATTAGACACATAGATGGCGTTTGGGCAACTCTTGCCGTTGATTGGCTGCTTTGGCAACATAATGCACCTACCTTTTTTCTCCGCTGAAAACTTAAGAAAAGAAATCAATAGGTGGAAATTTATAGATACATTTTGCAACAATTACAGGAGAAAGCCTTTCTCATGTGGTGCTTGAAAATATTCAGGAAAAATAGTCAGCTAAAATATTTTCTTGTAGGTTAGTTTACACCAAATTTCGGACAGAGACGCAGCTCCTGCATTTTTATTGGGGGGGGGGGGGGCGAGAGGGGTCCATATCGTGATAGTCAAGGGACATGGGCTATATAATAAATTTTTCTCCAAGTCCCCCCAGAAACAACGCCCCAAATTGTACACGAAGTAGACTCACATGATTTCCTGGGGTTAATCAGTTTAATTTTTAAGCAATTGACATCGCCATAGCTGCCCCCCCCCCAAAAAAAGAGTTTTAAAGAATAACTTGCATAAGGAATGGCCAAAGTAGAAGCTTTGACTAGGGTGAGATAAAGTATGAGAGTGGTCACAGGTGGCTTAAACACTGCAATAAATTTGTACAAGTAATGGGTACCTTTGTATTATACCGACCACACTCAAGAAGTAAAATTAGGTTTATCATTATAAAATATACGAAAATCTGATGAAAATCTAATACTTTAGTATCACAATTACGGAAACTACAACGGAGAATTATGGAAAGCAGGCTGCCAATACCATATTAAATGGTACATGTATGATAAACCCTACCGCTCAAGTTGTTTATTCATTGACACATAATAGAACTGTTTCTTTTTCGTTAGTTTCTTTCAGCTTAGCGTAAGACAATGCAAAGACAAGACACAGAATAGATAGAAAATATATAATTTGGGCTATATATTTGCACATTAGGGGTAGGGGGTGGGGTAAAGTATTTGGACAGGGGGAAGTTAGAAAACAATTCTTACTACATAATATACAGAATAATTGTACCTAACACATTTGACATGCAGACCCGCTATACACTATCTCTGCACCTCCCCCCTAATGTGCAAATGTAAAGCCCAGATTCGTCTCTAAAGTTTTATATTTTTATCTTACTTTGGTGAATTTCGTTAGGATTGACCGTCAGAGAAACATATTAGAAGAATATTGGGTAGGGGTATATCATACAACTACTTATTAAACTTTTAATTAAAATATACCTGCATAGTAGTTTATCACACTCAGATTAAGCTGATTACCTCCGAATGCATACAGAGAAACTGGTTTTAAAAAGATCAACAACAACAATGTGGTCGGTACAATCTAGAAGTCCCAATATAAAAAGTAAAGACTTGACTCATATATTAGCGAAAGAGTTTTTTTTTAAAGCAATTATAAGCCATTGTTTATGTCACTTGCACGACTATAGTCTGTCATGGCGGCTTGCAATACAGAAATTCTAACATTCATTACATTAAGGTGCTTAGAGGTTTTATGCAAATAATAGTTGTAAATATCTGAAATAAAAAACTTGAACAGAAAAAGTTAAAAATATAGCCTAAGTTTTGAGGACTTACCGGGTTATCAAAACTCCCCGACCCCGTGGTTTATTAACGACTTTGTATAAAACCCATAAATCCAATCTATCTACGTCCCCCTTATTTGTTTTTCTTATTTAATGATGTAAAAAGAAAAGAAGAAACTTATTAGGATAAGCAAGCTAATCAGTAATAAAAGAAATGTAAGGAAATAAGTAGGTGCGAGATTGGTATGAAGTTCCGAGGGAAAATATACCTGGGTAGAGGGTTGAATTCTTCCCAGTAGGAAGCAAGGCCAGGACGGTAGGGGAAACGTTGCTCCTTTGGCCTAATTAACCAATTTTATTGCCGGTGTTTCAACTTCAGTGGAATCTACCGTAAATTCACCGAATAGAGTCCAAGAACTTTTCACAAATTAAAACTCTGGACGAAAGATTGTAGCTTTTTATATATTATCCACATCCTCCACGACTCAGGTAGTGCCTTTGATTCCTCCAAAGACATAACTTTGCATGGCTGTGCATACCTCCAAGCTTGAATTGCAGTGCTGTTAATGATACATATTTTTACTTGTAATTTGTTTCTCTTTGTTTTCGGATATACACGGACCGACCTTTACCCCTTCCCCCCAAACAATACCCTCTCTACCTCCGTGGAAAATACCCCCCCTCAGAAAACGCCCACGGAAAATAACACCATGCAAATTAATTTTAGTTCAAATGAGTTCTCTCCCGATTTTCTAGGTTCCTTGGTTTAATACGATCATCCTAGGGGAAAACTAATTGTAAGTTTTATTTTATTTTGATAAATACAGAATTACTTTTAAGGGAGACAAAAGAGGAGGGTGGAGGTAGAAATTGATATATAATTCCGAGAGCCGCATCCAGGACCTTTGTTTGTGGGGTTATTTTTTTGGGGAGTGTAAAAATCTACTTCAAAAAACGCTAAAAAAAATTAGTTTTTATGGTTATGCATGGTTAAAAAGTTGATATTTAGTCCCCCTTGATTTCTGGGGAAAATGACTGAAATCCTACTATTAACTACTAATAAAATAATATATATATATATATATATATATATATATATATATATATATATATATATATATATATATATATATATATATATATATATATATATATATAATATATATATATATATATATATATATATATATATATATATATATATATATATATATATATATATATATATATATATATATATATATATATATATATCCAAAAACGTTTGAAGCTGAAAGATCAACTGTTTGATGGCGTGAATTGCAGTCTTTTATTAGTGTTTCTTAGTTTCAGAAGTTAAGCATCAAGCCATTTCGTTAAAAGTGTTTGCGATCTACAACATGGGGGAACACTAGTTCCAAGGAGCCAAGTTGAGGCTCTAAAAGGAGTCTTACAAGCCACACTTTTTAAATCCTAAAACTAAATTACTATGGTAAAAATTTTCTTGACTGATTAGTCAAGGATGAGCAACAAAAGAATCTTTACTGAGAACAGTGGATCATCACAAAAAAAAAGAAAAAAAAATCTTCATCAAGCAAATAAAGTAAGGACAATTAAATTTAATTAAAATTAAATTTAAAGAGTAATATATAACGTATAATTTGCCTATGATTTTAATTGTTAACCCTAAAAATTTTTTAGGGTTATTTTAAGTTGGTGATTTCTTAAAAAAAAAACAAAAAAAAAAAAAACAGAAAGTAAATAAGAAAGAAAATTGAATCTTTGTCTACTTTGTAAAATCAAATAAATTTTGTTTATTTGTACGAGACAGATTTAAATGTGCAGCCTATAAATCTTATGAAACATTTATTAAATTTGAGGTTCCTTCTCTTATGGCACTGAAATTCGAGAGGCAAGACAAGTGTCCATTTATTTAAACTTAATTTTATGCTTTTTTATTTTTCGTTTCGTCAATTTTCTGAAAAATATCGTTCATGACTGTCATTCACAAAATAGAGGCCAAAATTTGTGGTTTGTTGGGTTTTGAGCAATTTAAAGCTCAACAGTATAATTTTTCACAAATAGTGCATCTTCTTCTGTAATTTTCCCAATAGCTTCTAAAATTTTAATATTTTTTAGAGCTAGTTGCTCTAAGTAGCCCAAATCACTCTAGAATTGAAAATTAGTATATGTTCCGAACTAATAGGAAAAGTTTGTTATTTTCATTGAGTTTAATTTTTAACATTTTTCTCACATTTTTGATCACTTTTATTAATTGGCTCTTAAGCAGCACCAGATTTAGAACCTCCAATCTTAGAGAGTACAAACCATGTTTTTCTATAAGGCATATCTTATGGTCCTTTTTGAGAACTATAAATTAAACATGTCTTGACTTCTAAATTACAATTAAACGTAATAAATTAAACGTCTAAATTACAAAATTGGTCTCAAATTTCTAATCAGCTAGCTAATATATTTCTTAATGCTTAAATGCCATCGATTTCACATATCAAACATTATATGTAAAACAGATAAATAATGTGTTCTGTTTTCTAATTTAGTATTGCAACGGAATTTTGATACCAATAGATACATCAAAAGATTCAAATTTTTTGTTGGCTTCAAATATATAACTTTCATCAAGTTTAGTGTTACCCATCAAGAGTTACGAGCCTGAAAATATTTGCCTCATTTTCGGAAAAAGGGGGAAACACCCTACTGGAGATGTTTCAAGCTCCTATTTGCAAAAATGTGGAATTTTATAATTTTTTTCCAGAAGACAGATCACGGATGCGTGTTTTTGTTTTTTTTTTCTTCCCAGGGGTGATTGTATCGACCCAGTGGTCCTAGAATATTGCAAGAGGGCTCATTTGAACGGATATTAAAAGCTCTAGTACCCCTTTTAGGTGACCAAAAAAGTTGGACAGCAACTAGGCCCCCTCCCACGCTCATTTTTTTCCCAGAGTCACCTGATCAAAATTTTGAGATGTCCGTTTTGTTCAGCATAGTCGAAAAATCTAATAAATATGTCTTTGAGGATGACTTAATCTCCCACAGCCCCCGGAGAAAGGGTTGCAAGTCGTAAACTTTGCCCATTGTGTACATATAGCATTGGTTGTTGGGGAGTATACAGACATTTTCAGGGGGGATTTCTTCTGGTGAGGGTAAGGGGGAGAAGGTTACGTGAGAGAATCGTTCCGTGGAGGAATTTCTCATAAAAAAAAGAATTTCCCATGAAGGGGGTGCTGGATTTTCCAGCATTATTTATAAAACCGTCAGAATTTAAATACAAAAAGCAAGTTTTTTCGATTGAAAATAAGGAGTAACATTAAAACTTAAAACGAACAGAAATTATCAGGTATATGAGGGGGCTCGTTCCCTCTCCAATAGCTCGCTTTTTTTCTAAAGATTTTTTTTAGTACCTTCTAAAGAGCTATTTATTTTAGTTAAACCCTTTGCGATTCAGAGGTCATTCTTAAAGAATTGGAACAAAATTCAAACTTTAGTGTAAAGAGCAAGGTATTGATGAGAGGGCGAACCCCTCGAATGCATAATGATTTCTGCCTGTTTTAAGTTTTAATGTTGCTCCCTACTTTTAGTTGAAAAAACTTGTTTTTTTTTATTATTTGATAACAAACAAGCTCGAAGCTGCTGAATAGCAAATTTTCTAGAAACTAAGCAAAATCTGTTAAATATATAGGGTTAATTAGTGTAGCCTGTTTTTACTTAGGACAGTCACATTATAATCTAAGTTAACTTTGAGAAATAACGTTGGGTTATATGGAGCATCTCCTAAGTAATATCTAGAATAATTTTAGTTCGGAAGAAGTAAATATTCTCTATGTGGGCAAAGTTAGGAAAGGAGGGATTAGGGTAGAGGAGACATTGACCAATGGGTCACAGAATGGGCCGTCTTATTATACAGATTGATAAGCCTTGCATGACTCTGATTTTAACATGGTTTAACAAATGTAGGATTTTTGAAATAGACTCATAATGTTATTACTTATGGGTCAGATTTTGTAAATGGTTTTTTGAGTTATGTGAAAAAAAAAAAAAAAAAAACAGCTATGATCTACTGATTTTCGTTAGAATTATAATTTTTAGATTTTTCAGTTTTCTTTTCATACTCCTTTGTGTACATCTTTTGTATGTAAAGAGGGAATAAATAAATTATTATTATTATTATTAATGTGTCTTAATTCTAAACGCCTATGTTTTGCCTATAGCGTCAAATGTGTAATCTGCAAGTTGAAAAAAAAAAATTGGCAGAATTATGCAGAGTGGATCTAGAGCAAAATCTTGGGGGAGATCCAATGTGACAAGGGCACCAATGAGCAAATCTTGGGGGGGGGGGAGGAAGCAATGTGACAAAGGTACTAATAATTGACCGAATTGACAAATTTATTCTAAGAAAAAGAGTAAAAATATAAAAAAATAATAGGATAGAAGAACGCGAGAAAAAACCTTGGAGGGAAGGGTACCCCTGGATCCACCAATGGAATCAAGTAGCCTGTAACTAATGAAATATATAATTAGGATTAATTTATTTAATATAATGAAATTATATTTTATTTTTATTTTTAGTATTTAACGTTTAATCATTTGGGACCATAAGTGCTCCTTTAATTTCCTAAATACTGCCTAAACAACCATCTTTTGAAAAATAACTATCTGTATTTGAGAGATTTGAAACTCGAGGGGCATTTGAAAGGGTGTTTCCATGAATTATTAAAATGGAAAACCTATTATAATTGCTCTTTACTATACAAGATGATTAGCAAGGTTTAACATCTCGACCGTTAGTAATTCATCTCACAACTGCTTTGAATTTGGAAGTCCATATAGCAGTTTTAATTACAGACATATAATAAATTAACTAGGCTACGACTAAATGCGGGAACATCACTCAATATTTGTGAAATAGGAGCCTGTGCTTTATATGTGCGATTTCGGACAGTCATTCTTCGATCTTATTATGTTTATTCTTTAGAAATTAGTAATTTAGGACTATTCTCTAAATTATCCCCGAACAAAGATAAGTCACAAGATGTACAGCATGTCTCTGTTTGTGAACTTGGGAATTAGAGGGAGTTAGAGGAGACACAAACCCATGGTGTCCTGTTTTGGCTCCTAAATAATACAGATTGAAGTTCCATGTAGTAATCTGATTTCAAAAAGGTGGGTGTCACTTCTATCAAAGTATAACATGAAGCCTTCGCTTTAAATGGGAAATTGGTATAATTTTGTGCCCTTACCCCTTGAGCACAGATCATTTTGCCCCAAAAGACCGTTAACGATCGTTAATTTACGGGTTTTCAGAAACATTTATTTTTGCCAGTGTTAACTACTTTTTAGTTTTCTTTTTTGGCTTGAAATGAGGAAAATAGGGGTAGGATAAAAGATAAAGATCAAAAGACTACACACCTACGGAAATTGCATAAATGTCTCTTGGGGGCAGGAGAAGTGCCAACAAAGTTCTGAAACCAATCTTCTATGCAGTCATTTTCCATCGGACTAAATTTTCATAGAGGTGAACTACCACTGATTTAACCAAGTGCTTGGCAATCATTTCACTGCTGGCTTAATAATGAAGACAACAAGTCACACAAAAAACGAACACATTATTTATCAGAAGTTTCATTGAAAATCTGTCGAAGGAGGAAAGTACAATTTTGAAAACTTCGACCAGTATTATCATATATTAATATACCATTATAATCCATTACCAACTACAAGTCCGATTAAAGAGGGTACTTCCCTGCAAAATTTCCTGTGTTCCTCCTAGCTTTACAGTCATTCCCGCATGGCATTAATTTGTGCTATTAATTTTTTTTTACCTAAATTAGTAAAAGTATTTTTTGGAGGGAGGGGTGTAACTGAGTATACCTATGTGTTGCCTAATATTGAAGCTACAATTGAATTAATATAAACTCTTCTGTTACAGCTAATTTCCGTTATGCCATTCAAAATCACTATAATGGATTTAATTTGTAATTGAGTGAATTTCAGTTAATTAGGAAATACCTTTTTCATTCTTTTTCGTGCATTTTTTTCACTATTTGAAGCTTGAAAATGCTTCAGAGGATGCATTTTATTAAATGTATTTTTTATTAAATGCTTCAGAGAGACATTTTATTAAATGTAGAATTTAGCACTGAAAATCTTCGATTTTCCATTAAGCATCAAAGTAAACAATATGTAATATGAAATTATCTTTTCCAAAGGTATAAACCGTAACAAAAGTCAATGGAAGGAACCGTTCTATTTTTAGGGGATAAGTAGCAAAGGACTACTGGGAAATTGGTACGTCGGCATTATTTCAGGGAAATACACCGGATTCGTCAGAACACTAAAAAAGTAGTTGATATCTGTGACCGTTACAGGAGACTTAAGAGAAATTTATTGCTTTATCTTAAGGAGATGGAACGGGATTTCCCCCCACTTCCTTGTGTCTTCTAGTAAATCTTGGTACATAGGGACAAATGACAGGAACATTGTTCCTGACAGGATAATATTCAAATAGTTATTTTTAAGTATGAGGGTTGATTTATTTGTTTCATTACTTTCACGTACTTTTAGAAAATGACTTACTTCTGTTTCATTCATTTGGAAAATGAGTAGATAGGTAATTTTCTTTTCTGTTCGTTTTTAGTGGAAAAGTTCTCAATTCGGTCATTTTTTGGAGGGAGTGGGGATGTAGACGAAGTTTAGGACAAATAATACAACCAACAAAATCAAGTGTTCTTCAGTTGTACCAAAAACAGGAAATAAACAACATTGTTTATCGTGAACCAGGTACCAAATCCATTATAAATACGATATATTGTTCAAGACAGAGTCTTACTTGCTTTGACAAACAAGGAGACACACAAAGAATTATAATGCCACGATAACTTGACAGAAATAGTATTAGCTAGTTTAAACAATTAGTTCAGGTTTGCAACTAAGAAAAGATTTGTAACCAGTAAAAAATCACCAAAATCACTATCAAGCTTTGTTTTTTAGGGAAGGTAGCAATGATTTTTGGTTTATTATGTTTTTTTTTTTAATAATTGCTTATCTCTCTTAAAAAGCAGCCTGTCTTCCTCTTGAAATTTCCGAATTTTTTCGATTTAAATCAACTTCCTTCATGTTTTTCCCATAGCTCGTCAGTTTTTGTTTATTTTTCAAACTTTTCCCTTTGTCTTTACAAATGTACAGCTCCTTCTAAATCCACGTATACGTACTAGTTTTTCTCTATTACTCTTAAAATTACCAGCGCGATAAAAGTATAGAAACTAAGAAATAATTACACAGAGATATATATTCAAATGTATTTTCCTGAAGAACAGGTCTGAGATTGTATAATAAAAATAAATTTAATTCAGCTTTATATGCAAAGCATAACTTTTCAGCTTTTGGCATTTCAGCCTTAGCTGTAGTCATGCATAGACAAGAGCAATCAGGTAAAATTTTGCATGGTTATGCAGATCACCCTCATTATGCAAACGAAGAAGAAGCTAGCTACTGAATTACGACAGAGGTGCTCAACGAATTTGAAATTGCATTACCTGTGATCAAATTTCAAGTGTATTGCAAATGCGACCAAGTTGCAAATTGTATCCCCACAAAAGCAAGAATATAATTACTAAGTACGATATCATGGGCACACCAACAGGGAGGGAGGGAGAAATTTACAGGGAGTTGTTTTAGCCCCTAAACGATGGATAAAATATAAGAAGGCACAACTTGTGCAGTCCACTAATACAGACAATTGTCCATAAAAATATGTGGAATTTCATTTAAAAAGGGAGCGGTGGAGCTGTGCCCCTATCCCGAAGTTCAACAGATTTATAGAATATTCTTCCAAGAGAGGTATGCTCCCTCTAGAGTCAGATTAAAATACCTTTCTAGGTTTCATCCTCGAGGGCAAGATCTAGCTTAGATATTACCCTCCCACAAAGAAAACTAAAAATGTGTTGCACGCCCTCTTAAGCTGGTCTGAATCGTTTAACGGCCCTATCTTAGAAAAATAAAAAATGAAATGGCGTTTCGAATGTCCTTGGATATAAATACGTAGCACCGAAACGTGCTTCTAATTTAGCATTTTAATAATTACAATATAGCATTAGATTACTGTTTAGTTGTGGCCAACGGCGTCTTTTGGGGGGAAAGAGGGCCGTTTCTCCCAATCATTTGAAGATAAAAATTATTATATAGCCCTTGGCCCTTCACTCTCCTGACTAGGACCCCTCTTGCCCCCCCCCCCCGTAGAAGTGCTGAAACTAAGCCCCGGGTCATCGCTATCAACTAGGCATTGGTGTGAAATGAGGGGAGCCAGGATGGCCTGTCCTCAGCACTGTTAGAAGAAAACCGAAGATAGATCACATTTCTTCCGAAACTCGTGCTCCATTTTACAGATAAGAGAGTGAAGTACTCTGTATAGATCTAGTCACTAAAGAAAGCATTCATTCAACTACAGTTCTTGAACGTTTTTAAAATACTTAACCCTGTTTTCCTTTGGGATTTGTTGTTCATTATTGTAAAATCGTGATTTTTTCGTATCTTAACAAAACTAATGTGTTTGAACTCATTATTTGAGCTACTAGAAGATAAAGAAACACATATGAAGGCTTAAGTGAGTAGGTCGACATCGTCTTGCTATAAAAGTAGCATGCTGTTTTGCGTTAAAAAAAGTTGAATTCTACGCTGTTGCAATACAGCTCTCATTTTACCGTTTATGATTTGAATGAATGTTTTTTTTCCATCTTCGTATATGCAAAGACTGCTATTTCTCGTTTTCAGAACTTATAAAATCGAGTTTCAAGACCACATTCCTTCTGACGGTAGCATTAAGATCCACTTCCCCTCTCCGTCTCTTAAGGGCCTTTTGATGCGAAACAATATTGGTATTCTGCAAGTACGTGTTGTATCCACCTTCTGTGAATCTTTTCAATAAATGTCTACCTGAGTCTAGGCAGGAAAAGCATTTCATTTTAGCCTCGTGTAGCCGGCTCACAGATATAGGAAAATTGTAGATAGGAATACTTACGAATCACCTTTGGTCTCATTATCGTCTGGAGGAGTGGTTCTGAAACTTATTTAGACACTGAACCCCTTTTTACCCACAGAAAATTTTAGGTACCCCTTCTCTGTTACCGGTCCTAAGTAAACTATAGCTAAAATATTAATAAATCTGTATGTCCAAGTTTTAAGGGGTTGTTTTTTTTTCTTGGCCAGCCACGAATCCTCTAAAAATTATTGCATACCCTATGGGGTACGGGTACTGAAGTTTGAAGACCACTGGTATAGGGTACGGAATGAACTTTAGGCCGCAGTAATCGTTGGCAGTATTTCTATCAACTATTTCAAAGCAATTTTAATTCTTTCGAAATTGATTTCTTTCTTAAAGTAGTGCCATTATTATTGTCATTTGATTACTGTTGCTTACTGAAATTAAATAAAAAAAACTAGTTTTATTAACTGAAAGTAAGGAGCGACATTAAAACTTAAAACGAAGAGAAATTACTCCGTATATGAAATGGGTTGTCCCCTCCTCAATCCCTCGCTCTTTACGCTAAAGCTTTTAATTGTTTTAAAAAGTAGAATTGTGGCAAAGAGTCAAACTTTAGCGTAAAGAGCGAGGGATTGCGGAGGGGACAACCCATTTCATATACGGAGTAATTTCTGTTCGTTTTAAGTTTTAATGTCGCTCCTTACTTTCAGTTAAAAAAACTAGTTTTTTTTATTAAATTTCTGAACGTTTTTGAATTAATGCATGTTTAATTTTGGCTCTCCGCACATGAATTATTGAAATGAAGTTGGTATATTAATTTTTTTTTGGCTAAATGGCTTTCTCTTAGTTTTGATCAGACGATTTTGAGAAATAAGGGGTGGGGAAGGAGGCCTAGCTGCCTCCTGAATAAATAGTTGAAATCACTAAAAATACTTTAGCATAAAGAGCGAGGTATTTGTCTCCTCCTAAATACCTCGCTCTTTATGCTAAAGTATTTTTAGAACCCCTCATATGCGTAATAATCTCTGTTCGTTGTAAATTTCAATGCTATTCCTTACTTTCAATTGAAAAAACGTTTTCATGTTTATTTTTTCATTGTTTTTTTACAGTAATGCTAGAAAATCTTGCGCCCTTTTCATTGAATTTTTCTTCCCCCATGAAAAATTCCTCCAAGGAAATATCCTCCCACATAGCCCCCTCCCATCAACCCCACTCCCCCAAACCAAAAAAAATCCCCCTGAAAACGTCTGTACCCTTCCCAATAACCATTACTATATGTAAAAACTAGTCAAAGTTTGTAACTTGCAGCCCCTCCCCCAGGGATTGTGGGGGAGTAAGTCAATCCCAAAGACATAGTTATTATGGTTTTCGACTATGCGGAACAAAATGGCTATCTCAAAATTTTAATCCGTTGACTTTTGGAAAAAAATGAGTGTGGGAGGGGGCCTAGGTGCCCTCCAATTGTTTGATCACTTAAAAAGGGCACTAGAACTTTTCATTTCCGTAAGAATGAGCCCTCTTGTGACACTCTAGGACCACTTGGTCGATACGATGACCCCTGGGAAAAAGAAAAGAAAAAACAAAAACAAACAAACAAATAAACACGCCCCGTGATTTGTCTTATGGCAAAAAATGCGAAATTCCGCATTTTTTTAGATAGGAGCTTGAAATTTTTGCTATAGGGTTCTCTGATACGCCAAATGCGATGGTGTGATTTTCTATTGACATTCTATGACTTTTTGGGGTTGTTTCCCCCTATTTGTCCAAAATAAGGCAAATTTCCTCAGGCTCGTAACTTTTGATGAAAAAGACTAAATTAATTAAAACTTACATATTCAGAATCAGCGTGAAAATTTGATTCTTTTGATGTATCTTTTAGCATCAAAATTCCGTTTTTTAGAGTTTCGTTTACTATTGAGCCGGGTCGCTCCTTACTACAGTTCGTTACCACGAACTGCTTGAAAAGTACTAAAAAATAATAAAGTAAATAAAATAAGTAAATAAAGTACTAAAAAATAACACGTGCTTGGGAAATCCGAAAAGCAGTGGTGCTACAATGTTCAAGTGAAATTGTATTGAATTAATCGAATTTTTACGACAAAAAGAACACGAAAGACAACAATGTCTTGTCCAGGCAATAACAAATTTTATATAGTAGGTCCCACACATGGTAATAATAGTTTTAATGACATTTGTCTATTTAATTTTTCACTCAGACCGTATATAGCTTACAAACCATAGAAGTAGCACACACACACAAAAAAAAACATTATTTCGAAATTCGACTACTAAGTGTAGACATTGGATCGTAAAATAAGATCATCATTATGTGCAAATTGTCATATACTTTAAACAGAAAATATATTATGAAGAATAAATGCAAATTATTCCGTATTTAATATTAATGATCCAGTAACTTTGACTGACAAGGAGTTACGGATTTCAAAACTTAAGGGAAATATGGTTAAAACTATTATAGGAAACTCTTAGCTAACTTACTATTAACTTCTACTTTTACAATAAAAGAAAATTGTAATGCCTCTGTATTCACATTCTCCAAAATTGAGAGATTTTGACCGTAAATCCCCGAAGTTCGCCGATATACTTATCACGGAAAGCTTAAATTTTCGTCAAAATCATAATTTTTGGTCTTCAGGCATTCCCCCTTCCAAAAGAAAGAAAGGAAGAATTGATTAAAAAAAACTTAAAACGGCAAGTATTCTTCAGAGCCATGGATGGTCCATTGGGTGTCGAAAAAACGTTTCAGTTGCTGGGTCATTTTTAGAGGGACAAGCTACAAGCCTGTCGCCCAATCTTGTGGTAATGGAGATGGATCTTTGGGCCGCATAATAACAAGCAGAGCATAAATCTACTTTGCTATCATAGGATATAAAAAGATCAACCCCTTATAAGCAGTGCACAACTGCAATACAGGATAGCCACTAGGATTATAGTATAAATATTCAATAATAACTGCTATTTTATGTGGATTGTGTAAATTCTTTGGGACGAAGCTACCACCGTGCCGTCTCTGAGACTGGTACTTTTATTTCGTTAAATTACTTTCCCATGGCTGTTAAAAACTTTCAACACGATCACTACCCGGCAAAAAAAGCAAAAAAAAACTGAAAAAAAAACGAAAAACCAAACAAACAACAGTAAAAATATAAAAACACCTTAACATCTATCCGTGACTTCGCTTCCCGAGGTAAATAAAAAAATAATATATTTTCGTCATAAGAGTTTCAAAACCTAGACTTCAAAAGAAAACGGAGGGTTAAGACCTCCTCTCTAGGGTAATGTAGGTTTGGAAATTTAATGGTATGATTTTCACCAAAATCACACCTTTTTAAAGAAGTTTTCCTTCTTTTTTTAAATTGTGTTCTGTATCCTAGTAACTTCAGATGGCAAATACCAATCTCTATGCATTTTTGGAATATATATATATATATATATATATATATATATATATATATATATATATATATATATATATATATATATATATATATATATATATATATATATGTATATTTATATATATATATATATATATATATATATATATATATATATATATATATATATATATATATATATATATATATATATATATATATATATATATATATATATATGTATAACATGACGAAAAATAACCGGCAAATCACGTGACAAATATTTAAAAGTCCAGGATTTCACGAGAGTAGATTCACAAGTGTCTCTGGCATGCTTATCTGTTCTATGTAATTATAATTAGTGCAGCCTAGACTTTAAATATTACGGTCAAGAAGTTGAATCTCAAATGCCGAAATAAAGCTGATTTGATAATTAAAAAAGTGTAGCAAAAAATAATCCTTTATTGTCCCCAATTTTGCTTATTTATTATTTATTATTTTGTCTTCGGGTGTTCGAGATACTAAACTGTTTGTGATAGCCTAACAAACTGATACTAAGGGTGGCCTTTCCCAATAGCGAACGAAACCTTATAAAAATAGTCAGACCTGTGGAAAAATATATACAACAAAAGAATTTTGTATTCTAATTTACAATATGTAAAATTTATTAAGTGGAAATATACCGATCAAAAGTTTTTAGCATAGATAAATTTGCATAATTTCAGAAAAATGGTAAATGTGTCCTTCATAAGTGGTCAGATTACAAACTTGTTTTTGCAAGTCAAAGGACAGGCCAGAAGAGTGAGTTGAAGATAAGTTGTTTTTCATGTAAATATTTAATTGTAGTTCATTGTTTAGTTGTAGTTACTTAATAAGAGAAACGAAGAAAAGATACATGGATAAAATTATCTCCTCAAATTCTAAACGTCCAAGAGCCCTGTAGCAGAGTTTTCATGTCCAAACTAAGAAAATGTTAATTTTCATGTTTTGTAATCCCGTTACTACAAAATTCAAGGCTGTTATTTTAATAGGAAACCTTAAAATATAGAAAACTCATCTCCAGAAGTAGTATGACACATGTAGCCCCCAGTACAAGGGTGCCCAAAACCATGAAAAAATACTCATTTCATATATATATATATATATATATATATATATATATATATATATATATATATATATATATATATATATATATATATATATATATATATATAATATATATATAATATGTATATATAAACATTGAAGGATCCCACAATTGTGGGATCTGAGAGACATTGCGTTTTTCATACAAAACCATATTCTACGCCCAATTTTAATATCACTTTTGGAACTGACTTCCATTTGGAAAAATTAGGTATTTATTTAATTTGAATAAGAAACTGAATATATTTGAGGTCATTGCAGTTTGTCCAGAAATATGATATATATATATATATATATATATATATATATATATATATATATATATATATATATATATATATATATATATATATATATATACTATAAAACACAAAATATGGCAAAGGGCTACTTAAGTTTTTTACCGCTGACATAAATTATCAAATTATAATTCCAATTACGCGTTTTCAAATATGCTTGTTTTATTTTAATTTCAATAAGCTATTTTATATCTAAACCCTTTAAGTAAGCTTAGGTTAAGCTACTTACAAACTGGCAAATGCTCTACCACTTCAAATTGAGTACTAAATCTCTTGGTATGACAGAACCAACACTGTTTCAACATTTTTCTATTTCTAAGCTAACATAGTCTATAAACTTATTTTATGATCACTTAACAAAAATGCTAATAAGTGAAATTGTACGTAGTGGCACGTTTTGGCTTTTACTTGCATTTTCTGTGATTAAAACAAACTTCTTAGATATTATATAAATAGAATAAGAAAGTAATTTGAATTTTCGTATGCGTTTCATTTAATTCTTATACTTTTTTATTACCTATTAAACATATAATAATCTTTGTTCATTAAATTTTTGTAAATTAATATAATTTTATATAATTATGATAATATAAGTACGACATTAGCATTTTAACGATATGTCATAAATTGTACAAAATATGAAACTTAAGGGATATATACATTTGTTACCATGCACCACATAGAAAATTATTGAACTGCAAGTCATGTTTTATGTTTTGGCAGGTTTTACACCAGGGTTTTTGCGATAAATTGTTAAATAAATAGCGAACTAACATTCAGTCGATTAGCCTACTTAAATATCCTTCAAAACCACAAATTAAGCAATATTGTAATTCGACGAAAGGCCCGTTTAGTTCCAAGGTAAATTCACCCATTATTTCAATTGTACACTGTTGATGGATAGGCCAGTTCCACTGAGATTGCATTGAGAACCCCTTAGTATGGAAAATTGATGAAAATACAAGATATGATCGCCCATTTGAGCAAAAACACACTATGTAAACAAATTACAAATTCTTGAAATCAGAGTCATAAAGCATTTTCAGCTTTAAGTATATGAATAGCTGAAAAAAGACGCTTGGTTATGAGCTGCTTCCAACTCCTCCTATTCTTAAATTTGCAAATATAAGCATGTTGCACCTCTTTTAGCTTACTACCTTTCGGAGATCCTTAGGGTAATGGTGCGTATACTCTATCTCCAGCCCTTGAGCTCGCAAGGATGTTAGATCTGTGCACCTCAACATGCACCCAGCATGTTGCACCTCTTTTAGCTTACTACCCTTCGGAGACCCTTAGGGTAATGGTGCGTATACTCTATCTCCAGCCCTTGAGCTCGCAAGGATGTTAGATCTGTGAGACAATTTGCTCAACAATGCTTATACTCCTACTCTGATGTCCTTTCACAACTCCTGTCTTCAACCTCCTTTGGTCAACAGTGTGTACACTTTTTCTCAGAGTTCTTTTGATCAAAAGTGCAGAAGCTCCGTCTCTGACGCTTTTTGGGCAAAATTGCGTATTCTACGCTATCAGGCTTACTCTTAGAATATATGTTAGGAAAGTTTTTCAAGTAAAATAAACTGATTAGCTTTTCTTTTAAGCGGAACTGCAAAGCACTATCACAAGAAAACTGTATTTCTTGATAATTGGAAAATTCAGTCTAAATACAAAATTCTTCTTCGAGTCGACTGATAGGCTCAGGACAGTGTCTTAGCATAAAATATGGTGGTATTTTGTGTTTCAAGCATAGTATTGACCTAATACTGAGGTTTAACCTTCCAAATGACAAATAAAGAAGATACATCATGCCCTTGGCCGACTTTTAGGTTGCCTCTATTTTGCAAACGCTGATTATCTCGAAATTCATTGGACCAAGCTACCATTTGGATACCATGATGAATTTTGATTTTTTGTAAGAATCTTAATACCCAAGCACTTCTCGTAGCAGAGACTATCCATTCAAGGGTATTCCTGATATCTGACTTTATTTGACCAATAGCTAGTCATTTGGATTCGTCCAGTTGGTATCCCCGAGTTTCTAAAGACATGGATATCTTTTATTCGAAAAATAAATTAATTCCCAAAATTCATTTGTTTATTATAATTGGAAGACGATAGTTCCCCATAGCCTGAAGTAATTTTTTTTCACTATGCGCTGTTCCCTGAATTTAGCAATAAAAAATAAGCAAGTGTAGAATAAAACTCAAATTTTTTAGGAGTCGCCCAGTCCTCCAGAACAAAAAAAAATTTTGTAAAAGTTTTGAGGTGGCAGCTACTTGGAACTAACAAGTCCAGCCGTCCCATAATATAACCTCCAGTCAATATAGCATGCATTGAAACAATATTTGTTGGATCTTATTGCGAAGTACGACATACTGGCACAATACATTTTAAGCTTGAACGATTTTACTTCGCATATAGTGTGTTGTAGCAACCTAAAATATCAGAATGGATTGGCTAGGTCGTGTAATAGTTTTTTTTTTTTTTAGCTAGTGAGGCCTCTTGAATGATGCTTTCAAAGCTCGGGTTTTATTGATCTCTATAGAATTTTAGCATCTGCGAAATTGCTTTGATTGCAGGCAATTTCGCAAAATGTAGACAAGGGTTACGAAAAAGCATTTATGGCCCACACAATCTGCGAAATCGAAAACAGTCCAATTTGTTGATTGCGCCTATTTATTTTCAATCCCGGAATTAAGTCTCGAGCTGTGGAACCTTAAGCTGAGAGTAATGAATGGACCTACAATTATGTGGCTAAGATATCCGAAGAAAAACACTTTTTTCGAATGAAAATAATGTTTGGAATGTCATAAAATCTTCCAATTAAAATAACTAAATATGAAAATATAATAATCTTTCCCACGGCTTTCCATGCCTATGGATAGCCCTTTCAACAGTTTATTCAAACATACAGACGGGGCTGAGATAATTGAGACTGGATTTTATATATTTTTCAGAATTTTTATTTAATTATTTTAGTTTTTATTCAGTGGTTGCATATTGACCTCAGGAACTTTTTTTAATTTTTTTTTTTTTTAATTTAAATGCCAATCGACTGCATACTTCGTGTTAATCTTTTGACATAACGTTCCAAAAACATATTTTTCAAACATTTCGTGTTAAAAAACTGTAAGTAAGGAGCGATTCGGCTCAATAGCAACCAAAACTCTAAAAACAGAATTTTGATATCAATAGATACATCAAAAGAATGAGCTTATTACGCTGATTTCAAATATATAAGATCTGTCAAGTCTAGTGTTATCCTTCAAACTTTACGAGCCTAAGAAAATTTGCCTGATTTTTGAAATACGGGCGAAAATCCTCTAAAATTCAAGGAATCTCTATAAAAATCACACCGTCAGATTCAACGTACACGAGAATCATACTGTAGAAGTTTCAATCTCCTATATACAAAAATACGGAATTTTAATGTTTTCCAGAAGACAGATCAGGGATGCCTTTTTTTGTTTTGTTTTTTCCCAGGGGTGATCGTATTAAATTAATGATTCTAAAAGATTGGCAGATGGCGCATTTGAACGCAAATTAAAAGTTCTAGTGCCCTTTTTAAGAAACAAAAAAAAATTGGAGGGCAACTGATCCCCCTCCCATGCCCATTTATTGCCCAAAGCTATCTGGACAAAATTTTGAGAATGCCATTTTGTTCAGTATAGTTGAAAGATCAAATATCTGCGTCTTTAGAGGTAAAATGACCCCCACAATCCGTAGGGAGAGGCCAGTAAGTTATGGAATTTTCCCGTTGTTTACGTATAGTATTTGCTATTGAGAAGTATACATACATTTTCAGGGGACATTTTGTGATAAGGGTGGATTCTCATTGGGAGAATCATGATGGGGAGGGAAGTTTCCAGAGGGGGGGGGAATTTCGAGGAAAATCTGACACTGGGGAGATTGGACAGAACTCCTATGCAAAATTCTTGTTAATTGTCTTACATTATCCTTTCAAATTCAATTTTGCAAGTGGAGATGTTCCGGGGGAATTATCCGGGGGCTATTTTTCGCGAATTTTGATACGTGGGATACTTCTGGAGGGATCGAGAAAGTGATTAGGGATTAAAGTCTTTTTCAATGAAAATATGCTAACAATAATTCTTCAGGCTGAATCATCCGCAAGAAATTTTACGGGGAGAGATGATTTTTAGCGAGGATGGAACTACCTGGAAGGAACTTGACAGGGGGTGTAATTCACTTTGGATGAAATTTTCACGGAGGAGTATCTTGTGATGTGGGTATATCTAATGGAGAGATTTACCTACATCATGTTAAAAAAATAACAGGAATTAAGTAAAAACATGTTTTTCTTAACTGAAAGTAAGCAGTAACGTGAAAAATCACAACGAACAGAATACCGTATATGAAGGATTGCCTTTTCTCAATACCTTGCTCTTTATGTTGAGTTTGACTGTTTGTCCTAATTTTTAAGAACGGATACTGAAACACACGGACCGTTTAACTAGAACAGGGAACTTTTTTTTAAAGTGCTAATAGCTTTAGTGTAAAGAGCAAGGTATTAAGGAGGGGGCAGCCCTTCATATACGGAATAATTTCTGCTCGTTTTGAGTTTTAATGTTGCTCCTTACTTTCAGTCAAAAAAATATACGTTTTTATTTAATTATAAAAGATAAGGGTTTTGACAGGCAAACAGGATATTAGCAAGAGATAAAGGGATTTAAACCATAATTCTTTCCAGATAAATGTAAAGTATGACCTTGTAATTTTTTATTTTTCTTTTGTATGAACAGTAAACTGTACGAAAAGTGTCGTTCAATCCCGTTTTCTAGGGCAATAATAAGAGAAAGATTAAGATGGCTTGGGCACATGCCGTGGATGAAGGATAAAAGATTGACAAAGATTGCCTTTTTGGCCAACCGTGCAGGGCTAATCGGAAAGCAGGTCGTCCGCGGTTGAGGTGTTTGGATATTGTTAAGAAAGATTTAAGGGAAAGGGGAACTTCTTGGGAGGGTTTAAAGAGGGAGGCTTTGAATAAATTAGGATGGAGTCGAAGCGTGCGTAGCTGTTGGTCTTAGGTGGCTTGTTGCTGCAGTGAGTTGTTAGTAGTAGTAGTAATATGACGAAGGATGGCATCTAGTTTAGCTCTGTACATTAAAGTTTTTAGCATTGGGATTTCCAAAAAAAATCTTAAAATGCAAGAAATATTAAAGTCAGCTGCTATTTGCAATCGATATTTGTCAATCTTTATCCGGAACATGTGAACCGACACATCTGTTGTGCAAATATCAAACAAATGTTTATAAGCCCTCAAAATAATCTCATTATCAAAGCACTGTGGTGAAAAGTTATACTTTTTATCCCATAGCTCTTATGTCCGACAATTCACTGTTGAAACTTTAAGGTAAAAAACGAAAGGAAAAAGTGAATCTTAAGTGTCTAGAACGAAAGTTTTAAGGTTGGGTTAGTCTGATAAATAGAACAATTTCTATTAGTTTTAAGCTTCTACGTTATTATTGACGGTAATAAAATGTTTATTTTATTTATGTAGTTTAATATATTTTTGGGCTATCTAAAACGTTAGGCGACTGACTCTTCACCAAACCCTCTCTCACTCATTACCCTAAATTTTCTTTTTATCTTCTTAGAAGGGTCTGAAATCTCGTAAAGCAGCAAATTCTAACATTTCCGTAAAGCTAACATCGGGAGGAGACGGTGGCGGACAAATTGTTTTGCTTTGTGGGCTTGGATGCCCTTCCCCATTTAGATCGGTGCAGTCATGCACATAAACTGGATCATTCACTTTATATTCAATATTTTTATGCTAAATTTCATAATATTTTCACAAAAAAACGGGAGCTTTCGGATTTTCAGCACACATGTTGCAGTCTAGTTCCAGAACCCTAACATACTTAACAAAAATGAAGGTAGTTTAGAGGGTGGATTATACTAAAAAATTAATGTAAGCGATATTTTGAGGAAATTTGGAAATTTTTGGATCGAGAATAAATGTTTGACCTCCCTCCCTTCCACAGAAAGATATCTATTGACCCCCTTTCAATACTGGCGTGTAGCCTAAATCTATTTCATCAAAAAACATTGATGAAAGATATCGCACCTTAGCTTCATAAAACTAAATTGTTTATTATGTATTAACTGATACTGAAAAAGTAGTTTCTGGAACCTTGAACAACCGTCGTTGGGGTAGTCATTGTGGAGCAGTTAATTTAAGAGTAGCAGTTGAAGAAGTAATCATGGTATGAGCTCTTATTGCAATAGTAGTCGCGGTCATAATTACGTTGGGAAAATTCAAATACTATTTGTGAAAATATGTGCTTACCAAGCTTTGGCTTTGATTTAAATATTTTAAGACGAGCATCCGATTTATATAAGAAATGTTCATAAATACTAACTAGGTCTACCCACTTTGGTGCGAATCAAAACTAATATGTGACATATGTAGGCTACTTACCACGTTTTGCTGTAAGACCTCTACCTCATATTATCCCTCGGATACGTAGTCAATAAGCTCAGGAATACTTAGATACGGACACCGAACAAAACAAAAATTTGTTTGTGAAATTTTCAATTAGTGAGTTTTAATTTTAGAGTTTTACATTGCATTATTAGCCTCAGATTTATGATCATTAAGCCAAGAAATGGTTAAATACCAGCTTTGGTGGAAATCAAACTCTATAAAATATATAGTTACTGTGCTTGTAAGTGAATAATCAAACCGACTTTGTCCAATGTATAATTAGCGGCTTTCGATTTTGAACGCTCACACTTCGTTCTTTAGGATTATCAAGATCGTCAGTCAAAAATTCTTGCAAAACTCAGATTTGAACAACAAATTATATGGCCACTCTGTCAAAGCATGCATTATGAAACCCTTGTATGAATCATTTGGTTGGAGGAAAACCAAATCAAATAATACTCAGAAGCCATACAATTCTTTTAACTCAGTTACGTTGTGTTGACAATGTAGAAAGTTGCTTAATGCTTAATAATTTAACCATTGTTTAAGATTTAATCTATAATTTGAAACATGCCCTGTAAAAAGATTTACAGAGCAAGTAATTTTATGCCCGTTTTAAAGGCAAAATGTCTCATTAAATTGTATAAGTAAATTTTGAAGTTTAAAACTGACCAAACATTAATTGGTCAAATATAAAGTGAACAACTTTCCGCAGAGTTCTTTAACTGCAGCTTATAATTAGCAAGAATGGCAAAAATGAAGTTATCAGTTATTACTACTGTTCTTATTGGTTTGTTAAAAACTCAAAGTAAAATTAAAGCTTGCAACATAAAAGTTATAACCAGGACCGTGGCAGAATTTAACCACAGACCATGTAAGTTGTCACGAAGCGTACGATGGATTTCACACGGTTCAGCGTGTAAAATACATATGCTATATGAGGATAGTCATTCAGATACACATCAATTTTTTCAGGGGCGGGGAAGAGGCAAGGTAGTTAAAGCAACACTTTAAGACCATCCATGTGATTACTTTAAAAAACTACTAAATAAACATGAGATTTTTAGGAGAGTGACATTTGGAAGGGGGTATCGTGTTTTTATTCAGGCTTTTAGTTTTTTTTTAAATGCTGTATTTAGTTTTAAATGGTGTCTATAAAAAGGTATACTTAAATGCCAATTTTTACCTTCTCCCTTCAGTTATGAGATCAAGCATAATCAATTATTCATTCATAGGACCATAAAAGGAAGACGCTTGTGTAGTTTTATCCAATTAGCAGAAATGTTTTACTAAACATGCTTTGAATTTCAGGATCTTTCAAATGCTGACTAAATAGTTTTATGACACTCTCTAGAGGCCAATATTTGCAGTTGCATTTTCTTTGAAATACTTAAAAGGTCAATATCTTGCTTTCGAATGTCATCCGTAATTTTCTCTTGATAACCAGAGTTTTCCAAGTAAAGTTTTTATAGTTCCTTTGGAAGCATTACTCGAAACTCCAAACAGAATTATGAGCTTGACACTCACTTAAAGTTTCTTCGAGGGAAACCCAGAATCTCCAGAAAAACTTGTGTAATTTGGAGGGTTTCATCATCTTTTGGAAATTATAAGAAAGTCAGTTGTGAGTTCGAACTTCGTCTTGAAGTGTTTTCAACATAAATTGCTTTGCGTGAAGCTTTAACTTCAAATTACTTTTTTAAGGTAAGACAAAGCCTTAATCCGTGCATTTTAGCCAAGCTTTGAATGCTTAGAATAATAAATCAAGCGTTTTAGCTATTAGTATTCTTCATTATTCGCAGAACTATTGCATCTCTAGCTGGTTAAAAATGTTTAAAGCTAACAAGAAATAAGTATTAGAAAATTAAAGGTTAATTACACAAGGTAAATTATCATTATCTCCACAAATCTCTTTCATAGGATAATTGATAATCTTAAAGCCACAATATTCAGCGTGGAGTGCAAGCCCCACCGATGGGGCATGGTAACATTTTGATGGGTCCTTTGCAGGACGTGCACCCTTCGGCTGACTGTACTTCGGAGCCCTAATCATTTTAATGGTGGGCTGATCATCAAGATCAGTTATACCCAGAAAATAGGGGGAAACACCCCACAAAAGTCATACAATCTTAACAAAAATCACACCGTCAGATTCAGCGTATCAGAGAACTTTATTGCAGAAGTTTCAAGCTCCTATCAACGAAAATGTGGAATTTCGAATTTTTTGCCAGAAGACAGATCACGGATGCGTGTTTATTTGTTTGTTCTTTTACCCAGAGGTGATCGTATCGACTGAGTGGTCCTAGAATGTCGCGAGAGGGCTCATTCTAACGGAAATTAAAAGTTCTAGTGACCTTTTCAAGTGACCGAAAAATTGGAGGACACCTAGGCCCCCTCCAACGCTCATTTTTTCTCAAAAGTCACCGGATCAAAATTCTGAGATAGCCATTTTATTCACTATAGTCGAAAAACCTAATAACTATGTCTTTAGGGACGACTTACTCCCCCGCAGTTCCAGTGGGAAGGGCTGCAAGTTACAAACTTTGACCTGTGTTTACATATAGTAATGGTTACTGGGAAGTGTACAGGCGGTTTCATGGGGATTTTTTTTTTGTTTAGGAGGGAGAGTTGTGGGGGGAGATTACGTGGGAGGATATTTCCATGGAGAAAATTCTCACAGGGGGAAGAGAATTTCAATGAAGGGGGCGCAGGATTTTCTAGCCTTATTTGAAAAGCAATGAAAAAGATAAATATGAAAATTTTTTCTACTGAAAGTAAGGAGCAGCATTAAAACTTAAAAAGAACAAAAATTATTACGCATATGAGGGGTTTACCTCCTCGCTACCTTCTCGTTATACCTAACTCTTTACGCTAACGTATTTTTAGTAATTTCAACTATTTATTCTACGGCCTTTGTGATTCAGAGGTCATTCTTAAGGAATTGGGACAAAATCTAAGCTTTAGTGTAAAGAGCGAGGTATCGACGAGGGTTGAACCCCCTCATATACGTAATAAAAATATACGATTATAGAAGGTCGTTACGCAAGTTAATTCGTAAGTTACGTATATTTTTTACCAATGAAAACGTTTGTAAAAAATTAAAAGTTCTAGCTGCTATTTAAGTAAACAAAAACTTGGAGAGCAACTAATCCTCCTCCCTTGCTCCTTTTTTCTCAAAATCTTCCGATTAATTGCAAATAATGAATATGCAAATTTCGTTTTAATTATTTACGTGCGGAGAGCCAAGATCAAAACATACATTACTTAAGAAACGCCTAGAAATTAAATAAAAAAACAAGTTTTTTTTTTTTAAATGAAAGTAAGGAGTAAAATTAAAACTTAGACTCCGTATATGAAAGGAGCTTTTCCTCCTCAACACCCCGCTCTTTACGGTAAAGTGTCTTGCTGTTTTAAAAATGGAGTTAAGAGAAAGAGTCAAACTTCAGCGTAAAAAGCTGGGCGTTGAGGAGGAAAAGCCCCTTTCATATACGGAGTAATTTCTGTTCGTTTTAAGTTTTAATGTTGCTCCTTACTTTCATTTAAAAACTTGTTTTTTAATTTAATTTCATAAAAGAGCGCTTCGAAAGCTGTGGCTTTAACAGCGTAAAGTTGAAACTTTCAGAGACAGCTTTGTTGTTGGGATGGGAGACATTTAAATTATGTAATGGAAGGAGGGGACAAACAAATTCTATCCTATCCTCATAAGAGAGTATGTCCTAAGGTGATTCTTTTTTTTTCTTTTTCATCTCTGTTGTCTGACCCGCTTCGCTGCTAGTAATGATATAGCAAAACCTTCTTCGTAAATAAATGTTTTGGTCGAAGTGATTAAGATCGTAATTATCTAGAATTCCAGGTCCATGTTAGAAACAACGCCCGAGTAATAATTGCGGTAGTACGTTATGATATATATATATACTAAAGTATCATTAATATTAACATACCCTGCTATCAAACAGTTTGTGGTAACGAACTGTAGTAAGGAGCGACCCGGCTCAATAGTAACCAAAACTCTAAAAAATTGAAATTCAATAAAAAAATGATATCAATAGCTACATCAAAAGAATCGTATTTTATTGCTGATTTTAAATATATAAGTTTCATCAAGTTTAGTCTTACCCATCAAAAGTTACGAGCCTGAGAAAATTTGCCTTACTTAGGAAAATAGGGGGAAACACCCCCTAAAAGTTGTAGGATCTTAACGAAAATGACACCATCAGGTTCAGCGTATCAGAGAACCCTACTGTAGAAGTTTCAAGCTCCTATCTAAAAAAATGTGGAATTTTGTATTTTTTGCCAGAAGACAAATCACGGGTGCGTGTTTATTTGTTTGTTCGTTTTTGTTTTTTTTTCTTTTCCCCAGGGGTCATCGTATCGACCAAGTGGTCCTAGAATGTCACAAGAGGGCTCATTCTAACGGAAATGAAAAGTTCTAGTGCCCTTTTAAAGTGACCAAAAAATTGGAGGCCATCTAGGCCCCCTCCCACGCTCATTTTTTCCCAAAGTCAACGGATCAAAATTTTGAGATAGCCATTTTGTTCAGCATAGTCAAAAACCATAATAACTATGTCTTTGGGGATGACTTACTCCTCCACAATCCCTGGGGGAGGGGCTGCAAGTTACAAACTTTGACCAGTGTTTACATATAGTAATGGTTATTGGGAAGCGTACAGACGTTTTCAGGGGGGTTTTATTTTGTTTGGGGGTGGGGCTGAGGAGAGGAGGCTATGTTGGAGGATCTTTCCTTGGAGGAAACTGTCATGGGGGAAGAAAAAATTCAATGACAAGGGCGCAGGATTCTCTAGCATTACTATAAGAAAACAATGAAAAATAAACATGAAAACGTTTTTTCAAATGAAAGGAAGAAGTAGCATTGAAACTTAAAACGAACAGAGATTATTACGCATATGAGGGGTTCTAAAAATACTTTAGCATAAAGAGCGAGGTATTTAGGAGGAGATAAATACCTTGCTCTTTATGCTAAAGTATTTTTAGTAATTTCAACTATTTATTCTACGGCATTTCTGATTCAGGGGTCATTCTTAAAGAATTGGGACAAAACTTAGGATTTAGTGTAAAGAGCGAGGTATTAACGAGGGTACAAACCCCCTCGTATACTTAGTAAAAATATAAGGTTATGAAATTTTGTTACGTAAGTTAATTCTTAAGTTACGTATATTTTTTACTAATAAAAACGTTCGTTAAAAATTAAAAGTTCTATTTGCCTTTTTAAGTAACCGAAAAATTGGAGGGCAACTAGGCCTCCTTCTCCACCCCTTATTTCTCAATATCATCTGATCAAAACTAAGAGAAAGCCATTTAGCGAAAAAAAAGAATTAATATACAAATTTCATTTTAATAATTTATGTGCGGAGAGCCAAAACCAAACATTTATTAATTCAAAAACGTTCAGAAATTAAATAAAAAAAAACTAATTTTTTTAGCTGAAAGTAAGGAGCGACATTAAAACTTAAAACGAACAGAAATTAATCAGTATATGAAATGAGTTGTCCCCTCCGCAATCCCTCGCTCTTTACGCTAAAGTTTGACCCTTTGCCACAATTCTAATTTTTAAAACAATTAAAAGCTTTAGCGTAAAGAGCGAGGGATTGCGGAGGGGACAACTCATTTCATATACGGATTAATTTCTGTTCGTTTTAAGTTTTAATGTCGCTCCTTACTTTCAGCTAAAAAAGTTAGTTTTTTTTATTTAATTTGAAAAAAGTTCATTAGATACAGGAGGCTAAAGCTTCGCATAGGGTTTAGATACCATCAGTTTACTCAGGTTTTGAGAGATGAGTGGAAAACTATGGAAAATGGCAGTTGAAAGAATTTTAAAGAATATAAACGGTTTTGTTCTTATGAAATCATGCAAGTCCTAAGAGATGTGTCTCTAGGCTCCTCTTTTTGAATGGTTTCAATTTTATCAATATTTTTCATAGTGTCTCAAAGTGTAAATAAACTTTACCGGTATTTTTCCTATTATTGCTGCTTGGGCAATT
This sequence comes from Artemia franciscana, assembly GCF_032884065.1. Taxonomy (NCBI): domain Eukaryota; kingdom Metazoa; phylum Arthropoda; class Branchiopoda; order Anostraca; family Artemiidae; genus Artemia; species Artemia franciscana. Next base: position 22,278,365 of record NC_088876.1, on the reverse strand, counting down.
CAAAAAATACTAAATAAAAAAAACATGTTTTTTTAAAACTGAAAGGAAGGAAAAATATTAAAACTGAAACCGAACAGAAATTACTCCGTGTGCTGTTCCCTTCTCAACACCCACTCTTTACACTAAAGTTTGACTCTTTATCTCAATTCTACTTTATTAAATAGTAAAAAACTTTAGCGTAAAGAGCGGGGTGTTGAGAAGAGAACAGCCCCTTTTACACACGGAATAATTTCTGTTCGTTTTAAGTTTTAATGTCGCTCTTTACTTTCAATTAAAAAAACTAGTTTTTTTTTGTTTAATTTCTGAACGTTTTTAAATGAATATATGTTTGATTTTGGCTCTCCGTCCATAAACTATTAAAATGAAATTTGCATATTAATTCTTGTTTTTGCTAAATGGCTTACTCTTAGTTTTGATTAGACGAAAAATGAAAAGTTGTGTTAATAAATGAAGTTTTATTAAAATCTGGCCTATAAAATTGTTGGGAGGGGGGTTACTAATCAAAACCTTACCCAGGGCGCAATGGAGGCCAGAACCGCCACTAATCACTTGGTTTTTTCTTAATATTAAATTAAGTAACAAATCTTTTCAGCTGAAAGCAAGGAGCAACATTAAACCTTAAAACGAACAAAAATATTTCGTGAATGAGGAGGGGGGTTTCCCCTCATCAATCCCTCGGTCTTTAAGATAAAGTTTTTTTTTGCTTTAAAAACCTTCTTATTCCAATGGAACGGGTCTTGTACTTTAGGAGTCGTTCTTAAGTAATTGGGACAAAAGGTCAAACTTTAGCATAAAGAGGAAGAATTGAAGAGGGGGCAGTTGCCTTAACATATGGAGTAATGTCTGTTTGTTTTAAGTTCTACTGTTGCTCCTTACTTTCAGTTGAATTTTTTTTATTATATTTGAACTTTTGATTGTTTTTCAAACAAGGCTGGGAAGCCTGCTTTCCTCATCCGTGAAAAATCTCCCCGCTCACGAAAATTTCCTCCCGCGTAAAATTACCCTCGGAAAATTCCGTACTCACTGATGATCTTCCAGGACCATTGATTCGATACGATCACTCACTGGAAAAAAACAATTACAAAAAAAAAACATAGGACGCATATGTGATCTTTCTTCTTGCAACAAATACAAAATTTCAAACTTTTGAAAATGGACCTTTTGGCAATGCTTCTTAAGGATAGGAAAGTATCCGGGACAATTAGAATTGAAAGGATAAATATGGCTTATTTTGTCACTGGATTATCCTATATGGCTCTGTTTATGCAGAAAGCGGAGTAAAATAATATCTCAAGGGCTACCAGTAAATAGAAATGTGGTAAAAAATCAGCTCAGCTTAGGACATAATTACGGAGAATATAGTAAAATTAAAAGTCATGGGAACCGGGGTGCATTATGTTTGCCTTTTCTGTGACTCTTCTTATGAGGTGCTATGTCGTGTTTTATTGAGATGCAACAAGCTTCCATTTGTCTGAGGATAGCCTTTAGGGACAAAAGAAGATGCGGAGCTTCCATCTATATTAGGGGCGTAGATCCAACATTTCTATCGGGAGGGGGGCTACATACGGAAAGTCAAGAGATATGAGCTATATAATGCATTTTTTCTCCACCTTATTGGGGGGAAACTCCCCCCCCCCCGAAACGATGCCACTGATCTAAATTGCTCTGAACTTCTCATATTAATATTTAATGATTGCACTAGGCTACTTCATAGCAAGGCTAAACTGTGTATCCACCGCATTCATTCTTTTGTTAATCCTATGTATAGTTTATAAATTTACTTTCACTTGCAATGTATGATTGTTCTGCCATCTGTTTTAGTATCAAACAGTTCGTGGTAACGAACTGTAGTAAGGAGCGACCCGGCTCAATAGTAACCAAAACTCTAAAAAATGGAATTTTGATACCAATAGCTACATCAAAAGAATCGCATTTTAATGCTGGTTTTAAATATATAAGTTTTATCAAGTTTAATCTTACCCATCAAAAGTTACGAGCCTGAGAAAATTTGCGTTATTTTAGAAAATAGGGGGAAACGCCCCCTAAAAGTCATAGAATCTTAACAAAAATCACACCATCAGATTCAGCGTATCAGAGAACCCTACTGTAGAAGTTTCGAGCTCCTATCTACAAAAATGTGGAATTTTACATTTTTTGCCAGAAGGCAGATCACGGGTGCGTGTTTATTTGTTTTTTTGTTTTTTTGTTTTTTTTTGTTTTTTTTTCCCAGGGGTGATCGTATCGACCCAGTTGTCCTAGAATGTTGCGAGAGGGCTCATTCTAACGGAAATGAAAAGTTCTAGTGCCCTTTTTAAGTGACCAAAAAAATTGGAGGGCACCTAGGCCCCCTCCCACGCTAATTATTTTCCCAAAGTCAACGGATCAAAATTCTGAGATAGCCATTTTATTCAGCGTAGTCGAAAAACCTTATAACTATGTCTTTGGGGACGGCTTACTCCCCCACAGTCCCCGTGGGAGGGGCAACAAGTTACAAACTTTGACCTGTGCTTACATATAGTAATGGTTATTGGGAAGTATACAGGCGTTTTCAGGAGGATTTTTTTGGTTTGGGGGAGGGGTTGAGAAGAGGGGAATATGCTGGGGGAACTTTCCTTCGAGAATTTGTAGAGGGAGAAGAAAATTTCCATAAAGGGAGAGCAGGATTTACTAGCATTATTTAAAAAAAAAAAAACAATTAAAAAATAAAAGTGAAAAAGCTTTTTCAGCTGGAAGTAAGGAACAGCAATAAAACTTAAAACAAACAGAAATTATTACCCATATGAGGGGCTCACCTCCTTCTAATACCTCGCTCTTTACGCTAAAGTATTTTCGGTAATTTCAACTACTTATTCTACGGCTTTTGTGATTCAGGGGGTCATTCTTAATGAATTGGGATAAAATTTAAGCTTTAGTGTAAAGAGCGAGGTACTGACGATGGGCGAATCCCCTCATATATGTAATAAAAACATGAGAATACAAAAGTTCTTTACGTAAGCTAATTTATAAGTTACGTAAATCTTTTACCAATAAAAAGATTCGTAAAAAATTAAAAGTTCTAGTTGCCTTTTTAATTAACCAAAAAATCGGGGGGCAACTAGGCTTCGTCCCCCGCTCTTTTTTTCTCAAAATCATTCGATCAAAATTATGAGAAAGCCATTGAGCCAAAAAAAAAAATATGCAAATTTCGTTTTGATTATTCCTCTGCGGAGAGCCAAAATCAAAACATGCATTGATTCAAAAACGTTCAGAAATTAAATAAAAAAAAAACAAGTTTTTTCAACTGAAAGTAAGGAGTGACATCAAAACTTAAAACGCACAGAAATTACTTCGTATATGAAAGAGGCTGCTTCCTCATCAACGCCCCGCTCTTTACGCTAAAGTTTTTACTGTTTTAGAAAGAAGAATTGAGAGAAAGAGTCAAACTTTAGCGTAAAGAGCGGGGCGTTGATGAGGAAGCAGCCTCTTTCATATACGAAGTAATTTCTGTGCGTTTTAAGTTTTGATGTCACTCCTTACTTTTAGTTGAAAAAACTTGTTTATTTTATTTAATTACACATAAGCATTCAATGTATATGGCTAAAGCGCTTTAAAATATAACGCTGATATTATCAGCACTATCAAACAGTTCGTGGTAACGAACTGTAGTAAGGAGCGACCCGGCTCAATAGTAACCGAAAATCTAAAAAATGGAATTTTCATACCAATAGTTATATCAAAAGAATTGCATTTTAAAGCTGATTTTAAATATAAGTTTCCTCAAGATCAGGTATGCCCATCAAAATTTACGAGCCTGAGAAAATTTGCCTCATTTTAGAAAATAGGGGGAAAACCCCCTAAAAGACATACAATCTTAACGAAAATCACACCATCAGATTCAGCGTATCAGAGAACCTTATTGTAGAGGTTTCAGGCTCCTATTTACAAAAATGTGGAATTTCGTATTTTTTGCCAGAAGACAGATCACGGATGCGTGTTAATTTGTTTTTTTGTTTGTTTTTTTTTCCAGGGGTGATCGTATCGGCTCATTGGTCCTAGAATGTCGCGAGAGGGCTTATTCTAACGGAAATTAAAAGTTCTAGTGCCCTTTTAAAGTGACAAAAAAAATTGGAGGGCCCCTAGGCCCACTCCCACGCTCATTTTTCCCAAAAATCGCCGGATCAAAACTCTGAGATAGCCATTTTATTCACCATAGTCAAAAAACTTAATAACTATGTCTTTAAAGACGACTTACACCCCCGCAGTCCCCGTGGGAGGGGCTGCAAGTTACAAACTTTGACCTGTGTTTCCATACAATAACGGTTACTGGGAAGTGTACAGACGTTTTCAGGGGGATTTTTTGGTTTAGGGGGGAGAGTTGAGGGGAGTCACGTGGGAGGATATTTCCATAGAGAAACTTCTCATGGGGGAAGATAATTTCAATGAAGGGAGCGCAAGATTTTCTAGCATTATTTGAAAAAATAATGAAAAAATAAATATGAAAAGTTTTTTCTCCTGAAAGTAAGCAGCAGCATTAAAACTTAAAACGAAAAAAAAATATTACGCATGTGAGGGGTTTACCTCCTCGTTATACCTCACTCTTTACGCTAAAGTATTTTTAGTAATTTCAACTATTTATTCTAGGGCCTTTATGATTCAGAAGTCATTCTTAAGGAATTGGGACAAATTTTAAGCTTTAGTGTAAAGAGCGAGGTATTGACGAGGGTTGAACCCCCTCATATACGCAATAAAAACAAACGACTATAGAAGTTCGTTACGTAAGTTAATTCGTAAGTTACGTATATTTTTTACCAACGAAAACGTTTGTAAAAAATTAGAAGTTTTAGTTGCTTTTTTAAGTAATCGAAAAATTGGAGGGCAACTAGGCCTCCTCCGTCGCTCATTTTTTCTCAAAATCTTCCGATTAATTGCAATTAATCAATATGCAAATTTAGTTTTAACTATTTATGTGCGGAGAGCCAAGATCAAAACATGTATTAATTCAAAAAGTCCAGAAATTAAAAAAAAAAAAATTAGATGAAAGTAAGGAGCCATTTATTTTGAATTTTGTTTCTAATTGAGCGGATTTGCTTAAAAATTAGCCACATGGTAAAGATGAATTCTATAATTGTTTAGTTCATTCAGGTTTTTTGCAATGTGTTAATATTTGTGATTTGGTAAAATTTATAATATTTAGTTTACCCATCGTTGCTAAAGGGAGGGATATATTAACAGGATAAGCTTGTTTTGGTTTTACTTGGTTGTTTTACATTTGCTGGTTTTTTTTTCTTTCATAGGCATATATTTTGGGGGTGATACCTGACGCGGGGATGCCAGGGATATTCTGTGGTAGCCACAACACTGTGCTGGGTAGAGAATTTAGAGTGGCGAAACCCTATATAGGCCAGTGTATTCTCCTGATGAGCCCTTATGTTGGGTGTTGCCTCTGAATTATTTGTCTATATTATTTTTTCTACTATTTGGTAAATGACGACTTATACTTATTGACGACATGACTGCCTGTCCATGGATTATTCTTTATGGTTGATTGTGTGTGGCTATGCTGTTTGACCTATGTGATTGTATGGATGAGTAGGGTTAAGGCCTCATTCAAGTGCTGGTCTATATTAATCACTAATTGGAAAGCAGTCTTCCTTTTCTCCTTCTGTCTCTCTTTTTTTTTTTTTTTTTTTTTTTGTGTTTGTGCTGTTGCATTGGTGATTTCTCTTTTCATGATATATATATATATATATATATATATATATATATATATATATATATATATATATATATACCAATTTAAGACCTAGAATTAAGATAATTTATTTTTTGTTTGATTTTTTTTTTATCAATGATGACAGGGAAGAAGTACTAATGGCAAAACATTAATTGACCTTCAAAATTTCGCGATTTTTTTTTTATTTTACTAATTTCACATTTTGATCGTATCCGAAAAGTAAACATTAATAATACATTGTTTTAAGTTTGATTCAGTTTATTATTTAACATAACGTTTTGATAGTAGATTAAAAAATATGATCTTGTAAACAAATTCTTGTACTCCGAGGAATAAAAATGAATAGGAATAATTTTTAGTCGCTACATAATATATATATCTATGCCACAGGCCGTAATCAGTGGGTTTCGAAAATCTGCCACATCCTCCTGTCACGGAGAGCTGCAAAACACCATGTGTCCTGAATCTAACACAGGTATGATGAAGCACCTTTGACTGTACCTGACAAAATACACGTAAAGTATTTGGACAGTAAACGTAATCCAACCTACCTTCCCCCTAATTTGCCGTCATTTGCCGTGTGGCAAATGACGGGTGGCAAATGGGGTCTATTGCCGTCTGTCACCCGTGTGGCTATGAAATCGGTTTTCAGAATAAGGAATGCAAAATCAACAGAGAGGCTCGGAGAAATATCCTCGCAAAGGACTACCAAATATTGACGAAGACCATACTGTCTTTCCATAATACAACCACAGAAGAGAGAACAATAAGGACTTCTTTCCAAAGACAGTGAAGCAACAAAACCTATTTGAATATTTCGGCCCTATATCTAAGGCCGTCTTCAGCAAAGAAAATAATAAACAATTAAACACTTACAATAAAAGCTCTCGGTTAAAAATCCATTTTTTTAAAAAAAACCTTGGCATCACTACTTCTTAACGAAAAGTTCAGACAAGACTGTGTGATAAATGCTAACATTTTACAAGCTACAGGTTCATTCATTGAACTAACTGTGTATATTAAAAATTGGAATAATTTCTTATTGCCATATTTGCCTTCTCTGCAGCTTCACAGTTAGTTCAATGAATGAACCTTTTTAGCTTGTAAAATGTTAGCATTTATCATACAGTTTTGTCTGAACTTTTCGTTAAGAAGTAGTGATGCCAAGCTTTTTTAAAAAAATGGATTTTAACCGAGAGTTTTTATTGTAAGTGTTTTATTGTTTATTATTTTCTTTGCTGAAGACGGCCCTTAGATATAGGGCCGAAATATTCAAATAGGTTTTGTTGGTTCACTGTCTTGGGAAAGAAGTCCTCATTATTCTCTCTTCTGTGGTTGTAAAAGGACTGCCTTGGGGTTTAATCTCTCTCGAAAATTTCGTCCGACTCACAAAAATGCACACAAACAAATCTTTGATGCTTATTCCAGTTTCAAAAATGTTTCCATAAAAAAATTTTCCATTGACAAAAATTTTGGGATGAAAATGAGACTACTCTTTTTCTTGTGTACTATAATTGTGTTCATGACCTTTCCCCTCACCATGTCACTTCTTTTGCATTATGAATAGCACAGATCGATAGAGCATAGCCTGAAAGTGTTATAATCCGTAGCAGGCTTATAATAGCCAAAGTAAAAATTCCCAGAGTAGAACAATGAGACTTAAATCCTGAATATCAATTATGACTTTAAATGCTTATAAACACGGTTTTAGATTGAATGAAAATTGTAAAATATACAATCAAAATTGGGGGTTTACGCCAAAAAAAACCCTTAGTTTTTATGAAGTTCCCTCAATGAATTCTTATATTTTGCCTGTTTAGAGAATTGACTAACTTAACCCCCCCCCCCCAAAAAAAAAATACTACTAAACCATCGCTCCTCTGTTTTCATAGTTTTATTTCTTATTAAATCTTGGCTAATATAGATTTAGAAAACAATTTATGAAAAACAATTCCTAATTTAATCCTTTACTCTCAAAATGTATCTAGTGATTATTACATGGAATAACATAAAAATAAGTTCGTTCAAAGTAGGACTAAGGTCAAATTATTAGCGCTAATGATTATATTAATGCAAAACAAAACAGTGCAATATTTCTGAAAACATTTTATTTTGTACTAGAGATGAATTGCAAGTAGTCTAGAAATTTATTTCACTTGAACCCTATTATGCACAAAAAAAAAAATTTCAGACCGATTTTCCTACTAAGGCTGTGGGGGCCGTTTTAGATGTCTTTATAATATCGGCTGGAACTTGCATCTTTTCAATATCTACAATGCAAATATTAGCGTCGTTTAGGGGGGGCAAGGGAGACAGTTACCCCTCCTATAATCTGGAAAAACCGTTATATAGCCCATTCCCCCTGACTCTTCAGATGTAGACCTCTCTTTCTCCTCCCTAATAAAAATACCGGCGATACGCCAACTGGAAAATCCATGGGGTTTGGAAACCCTGCTCCCCTTCAAAATTGTTTCTGGTACTTTCTTATCCTGTTTTTTTTTCTTTTTTTACTCCTTTTTTATAACAAATTTGTCAATTTGGTCAATTATTGGCACCTTTGATACATTCCCCCCTCTCAGATTTCGCTCATTGGCGTCCTTGTCACACTGAGCCTCCCCCAAGATTTCGCTCTAGATTCGCCCCTGAATAAAGAATATTATTTGGTATTTTTGTCTTATAGCCACCACACTCAAGATTTTGTATCGCCAACATGAGACAATACCGGTTTTCATGGTCTTTATATCAGACAATATTAGCTTCGGCTCGGTGGGGAACTACATTGTAGCTATATTTTAATTAACTATTTAGTCGGTATTTTGCTTAGGTTACGTACTTAATATAACTTGGTTTGGGTGGCCCCCCTTCCATAATTCTTTGCTTTAGTTTTCATAATTTTGTTGGTCAAGTGTCATATTTTCATCATGTTTTGTTTTATTTCATTAGAATTAGCCAAACTTCACTTCTTGACAGAACTTGAGAGTATTGGCTATAAGATACAAGTATGTATTATTCTATTCGGGGTATATCCACGTAATAAGTGTGAAAAGCCTCTAACCCTCAAATTAAAAATAATATATCATATATGTATTCTAAAATTTAACAACATTTTGTGGCAAATGCAAAAAGAATTTTTTCAAGTCTACAGAACCATTTCTGGCAAAAAAATTCTCTGACATTTTCTTTCCTTTTCATAGAAGCAAAACCTTTGGTAAGAAAAAAATTAGTAAAAAAAAAGTCTATCCTCTATTTTCTTTCACAATTCGTTCCCTTCTGAATCTTATTTTCAAGCGACAGCTGCCTACAGATTAAAATATTTTAAGCTTACCAAATGCTGCTTTTAAATAAAATATAGATAACCTCGGAATATGTTTAAATATTGACTAAAGATTAGATTCGAGGCAGGCAGGGTTTCAAGAGTTCTTCTGCGCTCAATTACTATTCCAACGATTATGACTCCCAAGTGTCAAGTTTCTTGGATGAAGAACCGTCTATATTCTTCAAAATGAGAGCCCTAAGTGATTATGTTGCCAAAGTTAACCAATAAGATGTCCCCATTCAAAACGAGAACCTCCCAATATGGAAAAATGTTTCTTCATTGGATAGCACTTTTGATAACCACAAAAAACACTTCCGCAGAGAATTAGTAGATGGCATAGGTGCCTGAAAACTTACCAATAGAAAATTTGACGGGAATCTGAGTCAGGCCAAAAGAGTTCTATGTTGCAAGAAAAATAACAGAGGTAACCTCTGCTCGTACTTTCAACTATCGCCGCATCAAATAGTGTATAACAAGCCAAGAGACGTTTGACAGAGGTGGGGTGGCTTTCTGCTATCGATCCGACCCCTCCCCCTAAATCCTACACTTTCTTGAGTTTTTGGGGACTTCTTGTTCAAATTGATCAGGCATAATTCATTTGTAGCACCCCTGTCCCAAAAAACATTGAATACATAACTGTGTATATTTTATGCAATAAACATTAGTGTTTCAAAATTGTCAATAGAAAATTAAATATTTAAATTTTATGAAAGGGGGTTGGGGGTATTTGGCACAAAATTTTAGGAGGAAGGGGCCCAAATGAAAAAACAATATAACACAGTTGAGGAATGTGAAAGGCATTTTGAACTTCTACATTGTTATCCTAAATTGCAATGATATTCTTCGGCAACAAAATGCTGAGAAATTTTTTTGTGGAGGCAATATTTCTTTTGGAAGGAGCAAAGTTCAAGAAAATCAGGGTAAGTAATACATCTATCAGATTCCAAGGAGGTAGGTCTTTAGGCTCCTAGTACGCGTACCATTCATGGCCTTCTTTTCCCCAATATTCCTTTCTCGATGAGTCTGACAGGTCTGGACCCCCACACCTGACGACGAAAGTCTACTGGTCACCTGAGGAAACTGTTGTAATTCACTAAGTTTTTTTTGCTTAAATTTGTTTACCAAAGTTAGCTCCAAAATACTTAAGCTTTTCTAGTGATTTTTTGCTCTTTGCCTTTTTTTAATTAATGAAAACACAGAAAAGATAAACCCAGTAGTCATAGAATTCACATTAAACTAAATAAAAAAAAGACTAATTTCATAGCTGTTAACAGAAGGGGGAGTATGAAAGTAAACTCCTCCTTAACATCTGTCTAGGGACCTCCTTTATTAATTTCCAGGAGAAGAACCTATACTTATCGGTTATATAATACACACTCGAGAATTTCGATCACGAATAATGAGAACATGAGACAAGAAATTGGTCAAGTAACTTCTTTATACGAGACAATTAGCTTCGGCTTGGTCGGAAAATAAATAGCAGCTATATTTTCTTAAGTATTTAGCTGGCGTTTTGGTTATGTTAGGTTGTGTACTTCATATATGCAATGCTTTACCCCCACTCCCCACTAAGTTGGAAACATATAGCCCAAACTTGTTTCTAAACTGTTATATTTTCATCATATTTTGTTTCATTTCATTAGCATTAACCAGACTTCACTTCTCTATTGTGTATTATATAACCGACAAGTACATGAAAAACTATTAGAGTGTGGATATTTGGTCCTAAAATCGACGTCTCCCCTAAGCATGGGCACAAAGTTTTGATTTTTTGGAGACAGCAAGGGCCTTTCTTAGTGAGTTTAACGTGTAAGCAAAGCAAAGCTAAAATTTGCTTGGATCTAGTAGAAATATTCCAAGTTTGCAAGTTTGTTGGTGTCTGCCCTCCCCCCTCCATAAGAAAATTTTTAATTTTGTGCCTGTGTTCCCAAGCATTACAAATTCTAGAAAATCTTTTGATTCTTCATAAGAATAAAACAGTTTCTAGCATTCTTAGGAAATCTAGACTTTTTTTTATCCCTAATCTTCAAAGAATACTATATTTGTTAGGTCTATTTGACTATATTATAACCTAGTTTCCCAGCTTAGCCTAATAAGTAAAGAAAGATCCATTTTTAAAAGTTGGAGTTGAAACAGTGGATATAAAGCCCCAGACACACTGATGCTCATTCCAAAGTGAGGTTCAAAGCGAATTTGCAAGTTTACGTTTGCGAATTGCAAGAACTGTGAGGTCTTATAGGGGTGGGGAGCACAATGTTTCTCTGCAAATGATGCACATAGAAATAGTTTACTTCTGATATTAATTCATTACACTGAAATGAGGTTTTTGAATATCTTTACCTAAAAATAAACACTGAATTGACTTATGTGGAAAGAGGAGCAAATGAAAAGTAAAGAAAAATGTAGGGAGATGGAGAAATTAATAGGATCAAATTATAACACAAAGGTGGATAAAATCGTATAAGTACTCAGAACAATAAAAAAAAAGTAAATTTGCAAAATACAGAGAATTTGTAGAAATTCATTTATGGCTTTCTACGTTTTATCTTGTTGTTTTCAGGATGCTTGAATTTTGAATATGAAAAATTGTTCATTTTACACACCCGAATGGTTTCAGATAATATTCATGGGTCAGGAAAACAGCAAAGAATGAATAAAGAAACTATTTGCTCCAACTACATGAAATTACTATTGAATTTTCCGTTGAATCTACAGATTTAAGGATGAATATCATGGATCCTGAACCTCCTCCACTAGGGTCTGTGGTCGTGCATATTTTACACAGAAAAAGCACAGCAAAATTCTTACCTATTCTCTAACTTTATAACAAAAGATATCAAAAACGTCTGATCGAAGAACAAAGTATGTATGAGTTGCAAGGCAAGCTTATTATAATTTTAGCTGAGATAATGCGACAGGTAGGTTTCAAATTATTTATTCTCCTCAAGATGAAGGCGTAAACCTATTTCCAAATTTTTCCATTCAATACCAAATGAGAAAAGCGAAGGAGAAAAGCCATTCGTCTCTAGTATCGACTTTGATTTGATTTGGTGACTTGTCAATTTTATCACAAATTCTGCTTTAGTTTTTTAGGAAGCTTGAGGAGGAACTACATTCCGTTTTTTAGTGGAAACATTTTTCTTCCATAAACATCTATGACAATGTTGCTGTTTTGAAAACACCTTGCTTTTTCAATACTTTTTAAAGGAATGGATGTAAAAAGAGGAAAACATTAACAAAAGCTTGCTTAGCTTCTTTTCACTAATTACCTGGGGGAATACATGGATTTGGGAACTTTTGGATGGAAGGTAGAAAGGGATTTGAAGTGGTACACACCCAAAATATGCTTCCTCTTCCTCCTCAATGAAGGGCAGTTGCCCAATATGCTACAAGCACAACTAACCGGTTTTGTGCAAATCTTCAGAGAAAGGGCATTTACTTTTGGAGATCATAATTCACAAATTCTACTGGTTCAACGAACTTTGCTCATAAGTTTGAAGCGAATTGGAGAAAATAATTTCCCACTAAAAGAATTTTTCCACTTTTGTCCCAAAAAGATTTGATGATGACGATAAGGGGGGTCTTGAAGGGGCCATAGGCCTTTCAATAGGCCATTGAACATATATATATCATAAAATTTATTCCAAGATTCTAGTTAAAACAACGGGCAATATTCTTACCGTTCTACTAAAAAGCTTTGTAACAAGAAGTAAGGGAAGGGCATGGTTGGGTCAAGGGACCACTTTGCGCCTCCAATTACATACTTTCAAAATTGTCAGCTATTTCTAATATAAATTAGTTGCCTCTTGCCTACCTTCCTGCCAAAAAGTTGGTGGTAGGAGAGGTTTAGCTTTGCTCATTTTCACAACGATCCAGTAATTTGCTAATTTTTGTACTAAGTCAGAATGTAAATCCTTTTCGTATTGAGTCAGGAATTAAGTTGCTGTTAAACCAAGTCTTGATTTCTCATTTTTGCATCGGATCAGGACGTGGCTTGTTTGAACTTTGTTTAAACCATTTTAAACCCGTGTTTGAACCATTTTGGAAGTACGTCACTGATGCACTAAGGCAGTGGTTAACCTTTTCTTCCCCCTGGACCCCTTTTCCCCTCTTTTTATCTTGGTGGACCCCTTCATAGCTATTGGACATTAGAACAATTTTTTATTCTTCACTAATATAAATTTTAAGGTTTTAATTATCAAACAAATAGAATACGATTAAGCTTTATTTTTAAATGAAAACTGATTTAATACAAATAAAATATTCTAATATAATAACAATTGTTATTATTATTATTACTATTATTGTGATAATAACTACAATATTACAAGTTTCTACAAGTTTATTCGATTGGCAAACAACTAAAGTTCATGGAGAGTAGAGCTCCTCAGGAAGTTTAATTCACTCCAACATTATTTATGTAAACTGGATAAAAAAAAGCAGTTGAAATTAAGTGTGTGTTTAAAAAAAGAAAAAGGCATGTTTATTCAATGAGATCCCTGTGGTTGATGCTTCTCGACAAGTTTCTTTATATTTGGTTCTATCGATGTTAATGATAGTCGAAGATCACACCTTTTCACAATGTCAAGTCTATTGCGAGCTTTTGATAAAATTTGAGAAACACGACTAAATCCCGCTTCAACAAGATAAGATGTAGGAAAAGTAATAACGTAGAACCGCGCTTTATCCCAGAGCAAATGGTACTTTGTAGCAACATCATCATTTGTTTTCCATATATTATACTTTCCATCTTTGAATTTTGCACGCATTATTTCATCACTTTGTAATTCGATGAGGGGCTCTTGCAAAGATAATTCTATTTCGGCAACATTAACTTTGAAAGGAATTGAAACCCAAATCGGTATATCCATTCCGAGTAGGTCACTAAACCGATTCAAATAATGTAAATTACAGTCGAAATTCAATTCTTAAACATAAAGAGCGTTCTGAGTTTGTTTTCTTCATGGACCCCCAAAATATCATTGTGGACCCCCCATTTGTCGTGTTTTGCCTGTGGACCCCCGGAATTATTACATGGAACCCTAGGGTCCATGTGGACTCCGGTTGAGAACCACTGCACTAAGGCAATGTAGCTCCGTTACTAGAACTTGGCTCATTTACCAAGACTTAGCTTGTTTTCAAACTGAGTCAAGACTTAGATCTTTTTGCTCTGAGTCAGGATTTATATTGTCTTTGCAGCGAATCAGAGATCGTTTTTGTATCACAGAAATCACCTCATTGATGCACCAAGCCACTGCAGCTCCCTTAATTGAATTTGCCTCATTCATCAGGACACAACTTGTTTTTACACAGTGTCAAGACTTCACTTTTCTTCCATTGAATAAGGATTTAGATTGTCTTTGCATTTAATCAGAGATTTAGCTCGTTTTTGTACCCCAGAATTTACCTCATTGATGCACCAAGCCACTGTAGCTCTGTTATTTGAATTTGGCTGATTTGTCAGAACATAGGTTGTTTTCACACTGAGTCAAGACTTAGCTCTTTTTGAATCAAATCAGGATTTTGATTGTCTTTGCAGTGAATCAGAGATGTAGCTCTTTTTTGTATCACATAAACCACCTCAGTGATGCACCAAGCCGCTGCAGCTCCGTTACTTGAATTTGCCTCATTCATCAGCACACAGCCTGTTTTCACACAGTGTCAAGACTTCGCTTTTCTTCAATCGAATCAGGATTTAGGCTGTCTTTGCATTAAATCAGAGATTTAGCTCGTTTTTGTACCCCAGAAACCAACTCATTGATGCACCAAGCCACTGTAGCTCCGTTACTTGAATTTGGCTTATTCATTAGGACATAGTTTGTTTTCACACTGAGTCAAGACTTAGATCTTTTTGAATCGAATCTTTGCAGCGAATCAGAGATGTAGCCCGTTTTTGTATCGCAGGAATTACCTCATTGAAGCACCAAGCCACTTCAGTTCCGTTACTTGAACTTGGTTCATTCATCAGGACATACCTTAATTTCATACTGAGGCAAGAATTCGCTTTTTTTGCATCCAATCAGGATTTAGATGGTCTTTGCAGCGAATCAGAGATTTAGCTCATTTTTGTATCACATAAATAACCTCATTGATGCATCAAGCCACTGCAGCTCCCTTAATTGAATTTGCCTCATTCATCAGGACACAGCGTGTTTTTACACAGCGTCAAGACTTCGCTTTTCTTCCATCGAATCAGGATTTAGATTGTCTTTGCATTAAATCAGATCTCTAGCTCGTTATTGTACCCCAGAAACTACCTCATTGATGAAACAAGCCACTGTAGCTCAGTTACTTGAATTTGGCTGATTCATGAGGACATAGATTTTTCACAGGAATTACCTCATTGATGCACCAAGCCACTGCAGCTCCGTTACTTGAACTTGGTTCATTCATCAGGACATACCTTAATTTCATACTGAGGCAAGAATTCGCTTTTTTGCATCCAATCAGGATTTAGATTGTCTTTGCAGCGAATCAGAGATTTAGCTCATTTTTGTATCACATAAATAACCTCATTGATGCATCAAGCCTTTGCAGCTTCGTTAATTGAATTTGCCTCATTCATCAGGACACAGCTTGTTTTTACACAGCGTCAAGACTTCGCTTTTCTTCCATTGAATCAGGATTTAGATTGCCTTTGCATTAAATCAGAGATCTAGCTCGTTATTGTACCCCAGAAACTACCTCATTGATGAAACAAGCCACTGTAGCTCCGTTACTTGAATTTGGCTGATTCATGAGGACATAGATTTTTCACAGGAATTACCTCATTGATGCACCAAGCCACTGCAGCTCCGTTACTTGAACTTGGTTCATTCATCAGGACATACCTTAATTTCATACTGAGGCAAGATTTCGCTTTTTTTTGCATCCAATCAGGATTTAGATTGTCTTTGCAGCGAATGACTACCTCATTGATGCAGCAAGCCACTACAGCTCCGTTACTTCAACTTAGCTCATTCGTCAGGACTTAGCTTATTTTCATACTGAGTCAATAAGTCAAGCTAAGTCTTAGGCTTAGCTCTTTTGGCACTGAGTCAGGATTATATTGTTATTGTTCCTTATCGAACTGCCTTGTTTTCGCACTGCCAAATCGAAATCTGCAGCTTAGACTAAGAAAAGAACTTACATACAAGTAGCTACAAAAAACGCTGTCTAGCCTCTTTTAGAATGTTTAAGTAAAGATGTGATTATAGTAAAGATATAGTATTACTTAATTCTATGCTGTTGACCCACAAATACGCAAAAAGTGAAGTCCAACCTTAAGAGAGGTATAGATGTAATTCAATTTGACAAAAACATACCGCCAAAAATGTAATTTGACTTTAATGAGAAACATTGATGCAACGAATACAAAAAAAAAAACATTTCTCGCTGACAAAATGGATTTGTTTTGATAAGTCCTTGCGGGCCGTATAGAATTTCATTCCCTTGGAAAAATCTTATCACAAATCCATGTTTATGGTTGACATCTGCAAAGTAGTGACGGCTTAGTCGCAAGAAGGAATAAAAATAAGTCATGACAAAAACCATAAACTAAGATTGCGTTTTTTGCCTTGCAGAATTTTGAAAGAATGAAAAGCAGAATGAGACCTGATTTCGTGTCTTTTCGGCTTCATGTTGACTTTTCTGCTAATCCCTTTTAAGTATTTTACAATCTTTTTACTTGTCGTAGCTCAGGAGTCAAAGGTGTTTGGAACTTAAATTGTATTCAGGGTGACAACAATTTAGAATTGCCTGAGCCGGAGTGTTTTTAAGTCCCCGTTTATTCCAACTAACAATTCTACGCCCACGACAACACGAATGATTTAATTTCTTTTTCAAATGGAGGAAAAATTTATGAATACCAACTTTACAAGTATTATCTCGTTTACATTATTGATATTTTGCTAGAAAAATTTAGGAATGCTTTCATAGCATTCTAAATAGCTATTAAATAAAGAAAAAAGAGTTTCTGTTGGGGATATATAGGATTGTGGGATTGGTAGGGGAAAAGTATTTATTCCTGGCAACTGGTAATATATCTGAAGCATTTTTTATAGTTTAGGTATTTTTTTATGCTTTAATATACAATAATATCTGTTCCAAAAATGTCAGTCAATTAAACTTGCAAATAAATCCTTGGATTCAATTGGTTTCGTACTGTCTACCTTCCTGTACAGAGGCAATATCGACGGAAAAAAATATTCACAAGAAGATAATTCAGAAGAAGGTGAAAGAATGAAGTGGTGAAAGAAGGTGTATTAAAAGATTTAAGGGAAATGGGAACTTCTTGGGAGGGTGTAAAGAAGGAGGCTTTGGATATATTGGGATAGCTGTGTTTTCCTCATGCGGTTTTGTGCTGCAATGAGTTGTTAGTTGAAGTAGCAGTAATATCTACAACATTCTAAATGCTTTCTAAACTTTAATAAAACCAATTTCTACTATAAGAAAGTGCATTTGGTTTTAAATATTAAGTGAGAGGAAAGGTTACATTAGAACTTTTTTTTACGTCTGTACACTGATAAGCTGTAATTTAATTCCTCGTAATGATGATAAAAATTGTTCCTTTACGGTAATATTAATTATAAATCCTAAAATCATAGATCCTTTATTATAAATATTAATTATAAAACACAAGCTTTCCAGTATTATTATGTTTCCATTTCTGAAACTTACATGAAAATTTTATGAGAGACAAGTGAAATTTAAAGTTTATCCTGAATTCATCTACCCATAGGATGCAGAAGGATTTCTGAAAGTAAGTACTCCTTTATGAGGTGTAACATCAATACACAATAACCATGGCAACTTGAATTTGCATTCCTGGTCTGTAGGTAGCCATATCCCCTGTACCTGGAAAACAACAAAAGAAATAAGAGCAACCAGCTTCTATAACGTAGTCTGCTCAACATCTACGACATTCACACCAAAATTGCCCACACTGTCAAAAGTGCGGGCAAGCAGACAAGCAGCATTGTTCAGACAACCTAAGACCTTGCTGAGGGGTTTTCAGTCTGTATAGAGCTGCTTCAAGAATGCTTATTCTCCCTCACTCTCTTCTGCCCATTCCTAAAGTGTTGTACTGGCAATAATCCAAGAAACACGGGAATACTCTTAAGGTGAATATCTTATCGACTTACTTGCTTGCGGCAATGGTATCAATCACATAAATGAGCAATTAGAGGAGCTGCTAGCAAGTACTAATGATATTAATGATGCTATTAGTTTCATTGGGATAAAAATCAATGCTGGCAAGGTGAAAGCTGTGCTCTTAATACGCCACACAGCATAACTATTGTTGCCAAACAGTTTTGTCCCAGCCTCCTTAGCTGCTGCATATAAGCATAGGCTATTGCAAGAAGAATGAGCTAAATCGGGTTAAGTTGAATGGAACTAAGCTGCATGGGATGGGGGCTGAATGTGGTTAGGTGGAATGGAATTGGACTTATTTAGGTTGAATTACACAGGACTAAGTTAAATGAGGTTTTAATGCATGGGGGTGGGTTAAACGGGGTTTGGTCTGCATGGGGTCACGAGTTTTTGAATTGAATGTGATTCAGTTACAATAGAGGTATAAAGACGCCGAACTGAATTTTATTTGATAGTTTGATTTATAGTTAATTCGTTTATTTCCTAACATATCCATTTTCATCCGACTTTTAACAATATTTACGTAAATTCTTAAAGGTAAGATCAAATTGGCATTATTTCCATAGAACATAGAAAAAGAAAAATATTTTCTAACAATTCTATCTCCGATTATTTTGTACAGAAATTGGAACACATTCCCTATATTTTGAATAAAGTACTAAATTCGCAGCGAAGAAAAGAAAAATTGGACCATGGAACGAAATGAAAACGAAGCAAAATATTTTCAAAAATACAATAAATGTCAAATTGTAAATTAAAATCACAACATTGTATCTCTAGTTAAGCAATCAGTGTCGTCGGCATGAGCATTCCTTTCGTTTTAGAAAAAAAAATTACCCGCGGATATAGTGCTAAACTAAGATGCAAATAAACATAGACATTTTCCTGTGATAAATTTGAAAACACAGTTTTATCACAATGTTTCAACAATTTGCTTTAACTAATAAATGAAGAATAATTCGTATTTACTTGAATTACCACTTTTAATTTGAAACTGGTTACATTTGTAACATATCTAAATACTTAAAGTAGCAAATTGAGCTTTTGCACATATAAGGAAGGATGGAGCTGAAAAGATGGTGTCCTTCATTTTTTTAAATAACTTCCGCTTGTTTTAAGTTTTAAGTCTCATCTTTACTTTAATTTGGATAAACTTATTTTTTTATTTACTTTTTAGTTGAACATCGGCTATTTATCAATTTGATATACCAGTCAAAACGAACGGGAGACTTGATCCCATTCAACCCGCAATCTACTGGTTTGCAGTTGATTTTTTCGGTCAGAATATTTCTGTACTGAATCTGCTCATTTAGGCTTTGTTATTGTACTGGAAACTATTTAACTCTAAAAGTGAAATATAAAATTCGGCATTAAGGGAGTGGCCAAGGGTTTGAAATTGCACTCACATCTAGCGAAGTTAGTTTTTGTCTTTGAGGTTCAACGTTGTTCTTTGCTGTTGTGTTCCATAGCATTTCTTTTTAAATTTTCTGCAGGTTATTTTGATTGGTCGAGGGGGGTCATCGCCACATTGAACGATCTATGCTAGCACTGGGATTTAAATTGCGCTTAAGCAAATTATCACTTTCAATGACTTAAGATAATAAAACTTAAAAAGTCTTTCAATACACAAGTCCCAACGTTGAACTCCATAGGAAGTCTTTAAACACGTGAGAAGTAAGACCCAATATTTAACTCCAACATAATTTCGATTTACTATTTAATTACAAAAAGTCAAGGGCCATAGTTTAAAGCAAACAGAAATACATTGGAACGGAATGAACTCCGCACAATATGTTAAGACTATAAGAATTATTATTAATTTTCGCAAAACTTTCAAGGTTCTCTGTTTCGCTGTTATTCTCAATTAAAACTAATTTAAAAAAGTTCTTATGAGTAAATACTGCTATTTATTTAAGGAGTGAAGGTAAAACTCGATGCAAAATTATATACTGAACTGGAGCAAAATAAAATTACAGTTAAACTAAATTATTAGTAAAAATGCTACCTCTATGCATCTATATAATTTTATTTATTCAGATATTTGAAAATGTTGAAAATCATAATTTTGCACAAAATTGCATGCGAAGGGGTGATTAATTTATGCTGTTTGAATACTGTATTTTGCCAAACATAATTCGTACCCAAGGGAAATATATATCTGCTACCGTAGCTAATTAGCCTTCCGAAGTTAAAGTAAATTATTAACATCCTTTAAGAACTTCTATGTTCAGTGTACCGCGTAAGCGAGCCGTTTTTCATCTGTGCCTTTTCCTTTTAAATCTGGTTGAGAAGTTTTAAAACTGAGCAGAGTGTGAAAGTTCAGCTAGAGCAAGGTCAAGTTGAAGACTACTAGGTTGAAACGAAACACACATTTCTGAGAAATATGCTTGAAATATACGTATACAGAAATGTCGAAATGTTAAAATTTACGTTGAACAAAAATGCAAGCACAAATCAGCCTTTGCTGTGCATTATTCAAAAAATTGTCGAGTTTGAAAATAATCTAATACTTTGAATTCTTCAGAGTGCACAATAAGGGTTAAATTTGCTTAAGCTTTAATAAAATCTTCATGCGGCTTGCCCCAAAATTCAAACGGAAAAATAATTTATCACTCATTGAATCAAACAAACGATAACCCAGCACGCTTTTTCTAAAGTCATAGAAAAAAAAATAGAAAACGGCCATGGTCATCAACCTTCATGAATCTACTGGTGGTGTATGTGAAATTACATCGCAATGAAATATTTTACAATGAAGTTCATACAGTTCTTCGTATCCTTCAAAACCTAAATCAGTACCTTCAACTTAAACTGTAAAAACATTTCTTAAGGTTGTAATAAGAATTATATTTTTTTTTTTGGGGGGGGGGGACTTCAGAAAAAGGTTTTTTTTCAGTACATAATGAGACGAAAGAATTATTTTCATAGTTTAAATGATTTCTACCAATCATTTTAAACGGGAAATCATGTAGGATACATGAACTGAAAAAAAACTTTTTGTCTATTCAAATTTATTCAATAAAAAATTTACTTGGCTGCGTCCCAAAGGCTCTATCTCATTTCTTATAAAGCATATAACATAAACACATCCTTAATATGTAAAATAATTAAGTATTAATTATCAACCAACTTAATAACCTAAGGGAAAACATTCCTTTGGTTTCACTGCTCCCTCACTACGTCCTGTTCCAAATTTTACTTTAATTTCTTTTCAAAGTCTTCAAGTGGTTTAAATATGACTCTAACAAGAAATCTTCCCCTCTCAATCCCCCTTAGTCTTACCCTCAGTCACTGGCCTGAAATTCTTTGAAAAGTATCGGGAGATGTCTTAGCTTTCCCTAAACAGGAATCTTTAACAGTAGATGTTTGAGATAAAAAACTTTCTCCATTACTTTTTCAGTATATACTTTCTTAAAAAATATCTTTCATAAATATAACTAATTCGAGCAATGTAAAGGCACAATGAAAGTAATCCATAGGAATAGAAATAAAAGCACTACCGAATATAGGAAAGTTTCCAGTACATACACTAACTTATTGCTCTTCAGGAACAACATACATCAATTCAGAAGAATGCCAATGAGGGAGTGCTGAGTCTACTCTTAGCAAATATTTCTGTAGATTATGTGGAAACCTAAACTGAAGATTCAACGGTCTCATAGTCTGGAGAAGGGAATTAGTTCTTACAATTCAAAATGAAAATGTATGCAATTTAACATTTTTCTATGTATGGATTCATAAAGAAGATTAGGAATGAGAATCTTCAGTTTATAGAAAACATACAAACAATAACTTTTATTTATCCTTTACCAAGTCATCATATCTTATTTAATTAAATAAAAAAACAAAATTTTTTAACTGACAGTTAGGAGCGACTTTAAAACTTAAAACGAACAGAAATTATTCCGTATATGAAAGGGGCTGTCCCCTCGTCAACGCCCCCCTCTTTACGCTAAAGTTTTTAACTGTTTAAGAGAGTAAAGTTGTGAGAAAGAGTCAAACAGTAGCGTAAAGAGTGAGGCGTTGAAAAGGAGACAGCCCCTTTCATGCACGGAATAATGTCTTTCCGTTTAAATTTTTAATGTTACTTCTTACTTTCAGTTTTAAAAAATTGTTTTTTTAATTTGATTTCTGAACGTTTTGAATTAATGTAGGTTTTGATTTTGGCTCACCGTACATGAATGATTAAAACGAAATTTGCAAATTAATTTTACTTTTTAGTGACTAAACAGCTTACTTAAATTTTGATCGGACGATTTTGAGAAAAAAGAATGGGGAGGGGGCCTAGTTGCCCTCCAATTTTTTGGTTACTTAAAAAGGGCACTAGAACTTTTAATTTTATTTCCTAACGCTTTTAGTAGAAATAAATATACTTAGCGTTATGTGACGAACTTCTAGTTTCGTATATTTTTATTACGTATATGAGGGGTTTGCCCCCTTGTCAATACCTTACTCTTTACGCTAAAGTTTGAATTTTCGTCCAATCCTTTAAGAATGACCAATAAATCCCTGAGGTTTTAATTAAAATAAATAGCTTTAAAGTACTAAAGAAATTTTAGCGTAAAGAGCGAGGTATTAACTAGTGGGCGAACACCCTCACATACATGATAATTTCTGTCCGTTTTAAGTTTTAATGTTGCTCCTTACTTTCAGTTTAAAACAAAATTATTTAAAATCTTACTGTTTTTTAAATAATGCCCCATTCATGGAAAGTTCCCTTCCCTCATGAAAAATTCCTCCATGGAAATATCCTCCCACGTAAACTTCTCTCCCAACTCCCCCCTCCCCACCAGAAAAAGTTTCCCCTGAAAACGTCTCTATGCTTTTCAATAGCCATTATTACATATTAACAGTGGCAAGAGTTCACGACTTGCAGCCCATCCCTCGGGGACTGTGGGTGATTAAGTCATCCTCAAAGAAATGGTTATTAGGTTTTTCGACTATGCTGAACAGAATAGCTATCTCGAAATTTTGATCGGGCAACTTTGGAAAAAAATGAGCGTGGGAGGAGACCTAGTTGCCTCCATTTTTTTGGTAACTCCAAGTGGACACTAGAACTTTTGATTTCCCTTCGAATGAGCTATCTCACAATATTCTGGCCCCACCGGTTCAATACGATCACCCCTGAGGAAAAAAAACGCATCCGTGATATTTTTTCCTGCAAAAAATACAAAATTTTACATTGTTGCTGGATAGGAGCTTGAAACTTGTACAATTGTGTTCTCTGATACGCAGAATCTGATGGTGTGATTTTCATTAAGTTTCTATCACTTTTAGGGAGTGTTACCCTCTTTTTTTGAAAATAAGGCAAATATTCTCAGGTATGAAACTATTGGTATCAAAATTCCATTTTTTAGAGTTTCGGTTACAATTGAGCCTGGTTGCTCCTTACTTACAGTTCGTTACCACGAATTGTTTGAAGGAAGTGCAATTATATAAGCAGATATATTCAAAAAGGTTTAAAACTAAATCAAAAGATTAAAGGTGCCTCCAGGTTGTCAAAAGAGCGTGTCTTCAATATCTGGCCAGTCTTCAAGACTGGCTAAGGGTGTTCAGTTGAAACTTAAAGAGAACGATAAGGAGGATTTTGAGCAACATCAAAAGGCACTACGTTCATTCAATTTGTCAAAATAATCATTATAAGATAACACTCAAAATCTTAGCCGAATGTAGAACTTTGGCAATAAAAACAATCAGGAATTAATTAAAGAAAAATTCTGAAAAATAGGTTTTCAAATAAAATTAAAGAGTCATACGAAAACTTAAGATGATAAGAAGATTTCTAATAATCAAAACTTCAAACGACCAGAATTAACCAAAAGTTAAAATACGTAGTCACGTGAAACATGAAGAAATCAGTTGGTGATATAGAAAATTTAGTTAGTAAAAATTAAAACAAATAGTCAAGGTAAAGTTGAAACGGACAGAATTTTTTACACGCAGGACTATTACCCCCCCCCTCTATATATTCTAGAGACTTTTGTGCCAAACGCAGTTTAAAAAAATATCAAAATATATTTTAGACCTTTTGTGGTAAAATTTTACCATTAAAATAGAAATAACATCAAATAAAATCTTGAATTTTATTTTCTAAGTTTCCCAGGAATATATATTGTTATATATTGAACACTCAGTTATTTTCATTATTTCTTTCTAGTTATTTTCATTATTGCGATAATAATATTTTACTTTTTATTTTTCTTCGATGCCCTGGCAAATCAAATCACAGTTAAATATACAAATAGTTTTAGTAAAACAAGTGTAACACAATAGCCTTAATAATAATTAAAGGGGGCCGTTGTCCTACTCTGGTTTGTAGTATTTTTTGTCTCTTTTAAATTTAATTTGATTATTCATTTAAATTTTTACTCACTATTGGATTTTATTTATTTATCTCTATCAGTATCTACCACCTTTATCTTTGAAATAATTATTAATTTTAAATTTTTGCTCATTTTAGGTTATATTTTCTCACTGCTAGCAATTCTTTTTAAATCTGAATTCCTATAGGAATTTATTTTTGCTCTTCTTAGGTTTTTATATTGCTCTTAACTTTTCTTTGAAAACTTCTCTAGATTTTTTTTTTGTTTATCGTACTACCACAAAAAATAGTTTTTTTTACTAAGGCTTTTCTATCCGCCGAATTAAGCGTTTAAAATGATATTTTTTTCAAACTAAGGTAAAAGAGTTTGTTAATTGTTAGTTCCGACGTAAAATCGGCCCAAGTAACCTCTCCTTTTCCTAAAACCATATTGAAGATGTTTTGCAAGTGGCTTCCTGGGTCGGAATCAAGTTAATACCTTAACAGCAGTTATAGTTTACTTTTTTGTCTATTTATACAAGGGGGGCTAATCAGTTTTTTCTTAAGCTACAAGGTGCCCAAACTTTATCAAAAATCATATTCATCATTTTTCAGTATCTTACCTCTAACTTAGTAACGAAGATGCTTCAAAACTTTAATGGCCATATAATCAGTACTTGTAGTCCTATTCATTTTCATTTCTTTTAATACCTTTCATTGGTAGTTCCTTATCAAATAACTACTGCTTCACTTTGAAATAATCAAATATTACCTCATAGTTTTCTATATTATTTCCCATTAATGCTTAAAACACTGTTTATCACTAATATAGACTATCCCTCCCCAATCTCTTTATTTGCAAAAATGTAGCCACGTGCGATATTTTAAACTAGGTATTGGATCCCGAAAGATTTGGTATAAAATAAAATATTGAAGTATGGATTAAACTGGTTGTGGCCGAAGAATTTATAAAACTGATATATTTTTAGAGGTTTTGAGTTCACGATATTTTGTTTTCTGTGCCTAGGCGAGTAATGTAGTTTATCAACAAAGCCATGTCGGGGTGTCGATCAATATTTAAGTATTCCTTGTGAAGTACGACTAATGTAGGCTACATTAGATTTCACAGCTTCTTCAAATAGTCCCCCATTATTTACAAGAAAGTTCAAGGGCACATCCAGGGGGAAATGCCGAATTTGAACACTCTTCCCGCTCCAAGAAAAAATTTGTCTGACACGTAAAAAAATAAAAAAAAATGTATAGAAACAAATTTTTGATGCGTTTTTAAAGATTTCTTGGAAGCAGTTTGAGTGTGAAAACTATAGTTAGTTGGTATTTTCAAGTTTTCTATATATTAATCATCTTTTCAAACACTAAAACTGTCAAACAGCTCTTGGTAGTGGACTGTAGGTAAGGAGCGATGTGACTCAATAGTAGCCCAAACCTGAAAAAAACTGGGTTTTGATATCAATAGATATATCAACAGATTCGGCTTATTGTGTTGATCCCGAATTTATATAATTCATTAAGTTTAGTATTACCCATCAAACTTTACGAGCCTGAGAAAATTTGTCGTATTTCCAAAAAACCTATGAATCTTAACAAAAATCGCATCATCGGATTCAGCGTATTTAAGAGCCATACTGTAGACGTTTCAAGCCCCCATATTCAAAAATGTGAAGTTTTGCTTTTTTTTCCAGAAGAAAAATCATGGATGCGTGTTTATATGTTCTTTTTTTTTACAGGGGTGATCGTACCGACCCAGTAGCCCTAAAATATCCAGAGACGGCTCATTTGAATGAAATTAGAAGTTCTAGTACCCTTTTTAAGTGACCAAAAAATGGAGGACAACTAGGCCCTCATCCACGCCCCTTTTTTCTCATAATCATCCGGTCAAAATTTTAAGATAACTATTTTATTCAGCATTATTTAAAAGCCGAATAACTATGTCCTTAGAGACAAAATGACCCCCCCCCCCAAAAGCTCCCGGGGAAAGGTCTTCAAGCTATAAAATTTGCCCATTTTTATGTATGGTATTTATTATTGGGAAGTATGCATACATTTTTTGGGTAGGTGGGTACACATTTTCTGTTGGGGGATTTTCTACGAGGGGAATATCCATAGAGAGGAAAATTTCCAGGGGGTGAATTTTTCACGGGAAATCTTACACTGGGAGAACTTGCCAGAAATCCTTTATGAAATATTTTCGTGGCTTACTTTTTCTTTGACTCAATTTCACGCCTGGATATGTTAAGGTAATTGTCCGGGGTAAATTTTCACCAGGATTCAATTGTCTAGAGGATATATCGTGGAGAAGAGGGATATTTGCGTGAAGGTGGAGCCAGATTTCCTGGCATTATTGAAAATCCGATCGGAAATAAAATAAAAAAACAAGTTTTTTGAACTGAAAGTAAGGAGCAACATTAAAACTTAAAGCAAACAGAAATTATTACATATACGAGGGGAGTGTCCTCTCCTCAGCATCTGTCTCTTTACACTAAAGTTTGAATCTTGTCCCAATTCCTCATGAACGACACCTGAAACACAAGGCTCGCCTAATTAGAACACTACGAAGCCATTTTAAAAGTAATAAAAAGCTTTAACGTAAATAGCGAGGTGCTGAGGAGGGGGGCAACCCTCTTCATATGCGTAAGAATTTATGTTTGTTTTATTTTGTAATGTTGCTTCTTACATTCAGTTGAAAAAACTTTCTTTTTTTATTATTTTATATGCTTTAGAATCTGGTCGGCTATCTATTCAGCCTTGTCAATAGTTCGAAATCAATTGGCTGTCTCCTAATTTTTTCTCAACAGCATTTCTGGCCTGTTCAAGCCATAAATTTACATTTGTGGTATAAAGTGGCAAAAATCAGCCATTTGATGAGGCGCAATCTCTTTGGTTGATGAGAATAGATGCTAAAATTTCTTAGCTCGGTCCGAATTATTTTATTCCTGGTATTTAACAACCATAGATTTGGTACAATCAGCCATAGGAAAAATTTGTAGCGGTAACAAATAAAAGCGCATTAGTTTCCAAATTTATTTGGAATTTAAATTTATTATTGGAATATACAGTATTTTAATAATTCAAAATCAATTGGTGATTTTAAGGTTTTTTGCTCATTAGTATTTCACCACTGTTTGGCAAACATTTTGATTTACGGTGTAAAGTGGTATAAATCGGCCATAGTTTGAGGCATGACTTTTTTGATTACCGAAAAAAGACGCCA
This sequence comes from Artemia franciscana, assembly GCF_032884065.1. Taxonomy (NCBI): domain Eukaryota; kingdom Metazoa; phylum Arthropoda; class Branchiopoda; order Anostraca; family Artemiidae; genus Artemia; species Artemia franciscana. Next base: position 22,250,674 of record NC_088876.1, on the reverse strand, counting down.
AAAACTTAGATTTCCTTCCAACCTGTCTTATCCTGATATTTATGACCACTAGCTCGATATCCTAACCCCTGAAAAAAAAGAATAACAAATAAACACGCACATGATACCAAATTTCTTGAAACGAAGCTATATCAAGTTTTTGTATATAGGAACTTAAATACCTGGATATAATGTCCTTGGACATGCTGGTAATGATGGTGCCATTTTTTCCTTCTCCTAAAATTTTACGAATAATCTCATACTCTTAAATTTTGTTTGGTAACTTTTAACTATGAAAAATATATAATTTTTTCATTTTTACAATCAATAAGTATATATATATATATATATATATATATATATATATATATATATATATATATATATATATATATATGTATATATTTATATATATATATTTATATATATATATATATATATATATATATATATATATATATATATATATATATATATATATATATATATATATATATATATATATGTATATATTTATATATATATATATTTATATATATATATATATATATATATATATATATATATATATATATATATATATATATATATATATATATATATATATATATATATATATATATATATATGTATTTATATACATATACATAAATTTTGTCGTCAAAATTCCGTTTTAAGACGTTTCAATTATTATTAGCACGGGTCGCACTTTACTTACCCACCAATTTCGTGATAGTATCTGGTGATTCCTCATTGGAAACACCACAAAAACTTGTACGACTCTTACGCTTGGCAGGCAGAGAGTAAAACAGTCAATGACTCATGTCCATATCCTGGAAAAAAGAATAAGAAGTACCAGAAAACCTTTATTTAACCAAATTTGGTTTCATTTTCTCTAATAACTATTCATTTTATTGTCTCATTTACGTAATTTCCACATTCTCTTTTTGAAACAGGAGTTCTAACTGCCTTTATTCAAGCACCTTTGCCCTTGAGTTAGTAATAAGGAGGCTGACCGTAAAAGTAATTGTTAATTGCTCAAAATCTCGTCCTCATTCACATAATAAAAGAATTCATTGAAAAAAATATATAAAAAGTAAATATTTTTTTTTATAAAGTATACCAGATCCATTTAAATAAAGAAGCACTTTCCATTAAAACACATGTTGCCTTACACTCTCTATGACTTTTGTACTTTCTTCTGGTATAGGAATAAAAATAAACTTCTTGTTTCTACTAAGAATTAAAATGTGTTGTCAGTTTGTGGCTTTAAAACTCTAATATTATTAGCAATTCAAGTCAAATCCGCGGGTTTTAAACCGATCTCTACCAGTTCTAAATTCTATTAAGTTGCGTTAAGCAAAGACCCATCACACCATTTTGTACGCATTGAAAGTTTTTAAACAAAAGTTGGAATAGAAACATAAGAAATAATCGTTTTGGATAATTAATGAGAAAAGAGCTATTTCCAAAAAGATTTTTATTAACAAAAAAAGAGCTATACTAAATCAAAGGCGAGCAGAAGTAAAGTCACATAATAATGCAGACTTAAAATCAATGGATATTATAGGAGTTCCCTCCTGGGAATCCATGCGAATCATGGCATAGCGAACAATCAGTAAGAGCTCGCTCTAAATTCAACTAACTAAAAGTAAGAATTTTTCTAAGCCCACATCCCCCCACCCAACACACAGCTGTCAAAATATATGACTTTTTGGCCCAAAGAACGATCCCTGATAGTTTCAAGCAAATTGGATACCCAGGATCAAACGTAACCCTTCCATTCTTCATTATAGAAGCAATGTATAAGCAATAGACAAATAGCAATACCGCCATTATTCCAGAGGCTGTTGGGATTATGTCATCTCCAGAGCATATTTGTTGAGCTTTTTGACTATTTTGAACAAAACGGCTATATAAAAGAATCGTATCGGACCTATTTGTCAAATACAAAGCTGGTTACCCTCCAATCCCTTTGAAGTCCTAAAAAGAACACTAAAACTTTCAACTTGTCATTTCAAAGGCCCTATTTTTGTTCCTGAAATTAGGTAATTTGATAACCAGGATGCATATAATGTCTTTTTATTAAGATTTACTTTTTACCCGAAGATGTACTGCAACTTTCACTTGTGCCCTTCCCCTCGCAACATTTCCTGACAGTTTCAACAGAATACCCTAAGCTGTTCCTGTGATATTGCAGACACGCTATTTTGATAACCCGGCAACACACAATGTCTTTTGTTTTTTCTCGCTACTTTAATGTTCATGGTTTACAAGTGCCATAGGGATTTATTAGCAAAAAAACAATGTTTTGGTCTGAATTGGACGAAATTTCTTTAAGCTCCTATCCCCTTCCCAACACTAAATTTAAATATTCCTTGCTTGACTCTTCAACAGTTCCTTTCTTCAAAAGTGCCGGAAAGTTTCAGCTCCATCTCCCAAGTCCTTCCCAAATTATACAGATATACTATTACGATAACCTGGATACATATAGTGTCTTATGACCCCCCCCCAGCACCCGCTAGATATTCAAGATTTCAAATCCACTTGAGCCTTCATCAAATTCTCCCGCGAAGTTTTAATTTGATCCCTTAAGGTTTTAATATCCTTTCCAGAGACATTGCATATATGGCATTTTGATAATCTGGATGCACTTAGTTTCTTTTTCTTTGTAGCTACTTCATTTTGACAACCTAGCAGCACATTCTGCCTTTTTTCTCTCTCGCTACCTAACGATGCGTAAATTATAAGCATCATAGGAACTTATAATACAAAAGTGTTTTTTTTTGTCTGGATTTGAGACAAAAGTATTTAGTCCCTTCCCCTTCCCCAATACTAAGTTTGGATTTTCTTGCCCCACATGCCACCTTCATGCCTGCGTAAGGACTCCTCCCTAGTCAAAATTAAAATGCACTTGACGCTCTCCCCCCTTTCCAACATTTCCTAAAGTTTCAACTCGAACCTTCAGCGATTCCCGAAAAAGCAGGTGCACTAAGTGTCTTTTTGACCTAGGTACGCATGTCGTTTCCTGAGTATAATAAATCTTGGCTTTTCGAATAATCCGTAAACGGTTGCACAAAATGCAAATAATCAGGAACCAAGACCAACTTTCAGGAGCCCTAACACCCTTCCCCCCTCCCAGCAAAATGTATTGTTTTTCTATTCTAGAGAACAATCTTTGAAAGTTTTGAGTGAAAGTTGTCTAGATGTCTCAAAATTTAGATCGGATGTTTTAACTGAAGGGTAATGGAATAGGTTACAAGAAACGAGAAGGGAGGGGCTGGCTGCCCACCAATGAGTTTTGACTCTTAAAAAAATTGCTAGAACATTTCATTCTCAATCGATAGAGCCCACCGCGAATTTTCCACGACCATCCTTTCCATATATTGTGGCCTGGTAAAGGGAAATATATATATATATATATTGAAGCTAAATTGCTCTTTACCTAGTCAAAGCTAATCTTCTTCAGTAATTGCCAAGTTACAAAAAAAACACATTTTATAAGAGATTAAAAAACTAATGTAAAAGATTGATTTAATTGGCCGTCAAAAATAGATCTAAGATAATTTTGATGTCGAAGCCTCCGGTTCTTCTTCCTTTCTCTGATTGAAAAGGAGGATATAATGTAGCTGATAGAAAAGGAGAACTTCTAAATATCTTAGGAGCCAAATAAGACAACTGAATTGTCTTAAGCATATGTATAGAGCTTCTTTTATTCTGACAGGTGGGATGTAAATGCCAGTCTTATAAAATTTTTCTGCAGCATCTTTTGGATCATAACAGCCAAAATGTAGTTTTAGAGACACTGGAGGCCAAGTCAGAGACACAGGGTCGTGAATACCTGTGACTGTGGTTTACCTATTTTTATTGTGGAGTTCAAAAAAAGACATAGTAGTGGCATTTTAAAAAACCTCCCCCTCCCTAAAAAAGAACTATCAAATTTTTGGAGCTTTCCAATATTTTTCATTTTAAAAGTTTCCGCACTTTCTACTGTTTTGACAAATCCAGCCCTGGTGAATGTGTCCTTTTGTGAAAACTAATCAAACACGCGTGCCTCATAGATGGTACCGAGCATGAAGTTTTAATTTCTAATTTTTCATCATTAGTTGATGTCCAATTGTATTAGTTTAACGTGTTTCGAATAACGGATGAGTGACATATAAAATGTCGAGAAACTCTACTAGGAATTTTCCAGAAGGCACGTGCAGAAGGAGGTCCTTTGAGCCTATGCCCCTTCCAACGAAAAATCTGATATTCTTATTATCATATTTAATCTGATATTTTTATTATTCTTATTAATTTCTCATAGTCTCAACATAATTTGCCAATTTCTGGCATTTTTATTTTTTATTTTTGCCTCCTATCATTGTTTGCTCCAAAATAAAACCCTTCGTAAGTGTCTATTGTACAGAATAAAGTTAAGTGCTTATTTCTAAGAAAAGAAATGAACCTTTAAAAAATTAATGGTTTTAAATCACAACTTTGATACCTAATATCAATTATCAAAGAAGATCTCTGAGTTCTAAGGTGAACTAGCATAATCTTTGAAAAAAAAGGATCAGAAGCATAGGAAGAAAGCCTAAGCTGACAATTCATCCATATAAATGAAATTCTTATTCATATTTTTAACGGCTAATAATGAAAATTATGAAATCCACCTCTAGACCAATGAAAACAATCTTAGATTTTATTTGTATATTTTTTTATAACGCAACCTAGCTGTTTCATTAGGTTCCTTTTTAATGTCTTAACATATTACTACTTACGCAATACTCTTCATATTGATAATTTACTTTTTTTCTGGCTGGCCAATCTAAACTTTTGCTTCTATATTTTATCCTTGAAGTTTTGTATCGAATTAATGTCTTAAGCTTTTCTTATGTAGCACCTAACTAAAACCATTTAGTACTAAATCAGGTGAAAATGGACTAAAATGTACCAAGCGAATGCTATTGTTTTATATTCTTCGCAAATTTATCAGTTTCAGCCCTTTTTCAGCAAAAAAAGTTGCAAATTTTTTGCAAGAAATGGTATAAACATTTTAAAGGGGTTGCGAAAGACAGACAAACGGAGAAAAAAACAGAGGAGTGTATCTTGCGATAAAATTTGAAATTGACTCAGAGAACACTAGATCGTGATTGGTCAGACCCATTTTATTGTCCCTATTGCTGCAATCGGTGTTTTGAGGCAAAGACGAATGAAAAAAAATTACATTAGGCCCCATTGAAAAAAAGGTCTACTATAGGCTACAAAGAATGAGGAAGGTAAAAATGCAGAAGGCATTGCTTTAATAGATGTAGCCTACTCAAATTTTATTCGTTAGAAAAAAAAAAGTTTAGGAAATGATTGGGAAACCGTTTTTTTTTTCAAATTTAACAGCACCAAAACTCAAAATTGGTATATTTTCATTTCTATTGATATCTAATTGCATATCTATTTCTTTTCTATAGCTGGAATCTACAGCTGCCAACACTGCAGTTAAAATATTAGAGATATTGAGCCAATAAAGGAATCACTATAAATTTATGAAAGAACCTGTTTTTAAAGAAAATTGCTTTAAATGTCGTACCTAATGGAGAGGGGCATTATAGAACCGTACGCAGAAGGTTGTCCTAGGGCAAAGGCGCTTCGGAAACCACATGGTAATTGCGATTAGAAAGATGATCTCATGCATCCGTCGGGTAAATATAATCCCGTCGCGTAAATATAATCTGTTTAGAAAAAATTGAGTCTTGGCCCCCGAAATTCAGCCTATCGTCAATATAAAATTGTATGAGAGTTCCTAAATTATCTAGGTAGGTCCCCCTTCATCTTAAAAAAAAAAAAAAAGCAATAGGAACAATACGTGTTTAGACAGTTTAAAATAAAATACGCTTCTTACCCTCCAATAAGTAGCCACACCTAACAAGCCACCCTAGGAGGGAGAGGGATGGGTACTTAGTGCTCTTACATAAAGATTCAAAGCAGAGGTCATGTTGACTAATAAACAAAAAGTTCAAATGATTTTAGTATTATTAATAACCTACGTCTAAAATAATTAATGTAATGCCAATTTTTTGTTTAAACTAAACTATTTTGTAATTAAAGCATTCTGACTATATATGGATTCAATACAAAAAATAAAACGGTTTCTACTCTTAAAAGAATTTGCTTTACCTTTAAGATTCTTATATTTTAGGTTAAATTGCCTATTCTCAATAAAATTACAAAAAAAGGCACAAAAAACAAGACAAGACAAAGTTACCACAAAAATTTTATTTCGCTTTGTATCCGATTAAAGAAGGAACTTCTTGAAAGTACAAAAAGTAATAAAGGAAATATGACATGAGCATTTTCTGATATTTTCTTAAACATTCGAGCCAAAAAATGCTACAAAAATCTAATATCAACGTTTTCCAAGAGTTTGTTATCATCATCTAATTTTTGAAAGCAATTTCCAAGGTTCGTGGGCTTGAGCTGAATATATATATCTAGAAAAATATTAGAGACAAGGGAGATATTTGTTATTCGTCTTTCTAGAAAAGTTATCATTTCAGCTAAGATGAAACCCAAGGAAAGCCTTAAGGGGAAACATTTTGTTGAACATCATCATTCTTCTTGGATTTCCAAAGAATCCCCTAGCTTAAGAAAATGAGTTTTGGCAATATTCTTAGAATGAAATTAGGTCGAATGTGATCTTGGTTTCGTCATCTAGTTTCCCTAGAATAGGTGAATAGGAACTCCAGAAATGCGGGATTTCTTGGTTATATCGATGGTGCGGTATCTTAAGGCCAATAGTTCCAAAAGATTATTTATGTACTAGTCCTCAATTTTCGTATTAATTGATACTTCAAACAAAATTGTAATGTTTTTCTTTATCAAAAAATACATTGATAGCTTAGACTGTGAAATTTACGTCCATGGTTGACTCTGGTTAAGTTTCATATTTTCAGTCACTCGACATATTTTAAACATGTACTAGGTGGATAATTGCTTAAATAGGGGCTGTTCCAGCCGAAAAATCACCGAAATCTATATTTGTAGATGGAAAATCACTTTTAAACAGTTTATGGTAATGAATGATTGGTAAAAAGGGATCCGTGTCAACATTTAGAGTTCGTCCATATCAAACAGTTCGTGGTAACAAACTGTAGCAAGGAGCAACCCGGCTCAGTAGTAACCGAAACTCTAAAATATGAGATTTTGATACCAATAGTTACATAAAAAGAATTGCATTTTTATGATGATTTTAAATATATAAGTTTCATCAAGATCAAAAGTCATGAGCCTGAGAAAATTTGCCTTATTTTATAAAATAGGTGAACACAACCTCTAAAAGCCATAAAATCTTAACGAAAATTACATCATCAGATTTAGAGTATCGGAAAACCCTACTGTAGAAGTTCCAATCTACAAAAATCCTATCTCAAAAATGTGGAATTTTGTATTTTTTGCCAAAAGGATCACGGATGCGTGTTTATTTATTTATTTTTTCCCCCAGGGATGATCTTATTGACCCAGTGGTCCTAGAATGTTGCAAGAGGGCTCATTCTAACGGAACTTAAAAGTTCTAGTGCCTCTTTCAAGAGACTGAAAAAATTGGAGGGCAACTAGGCCCCCTCCCACTCATTTTTTCCCAAAGTCACCAGATCAAAATTTTGAGATAGCTATTTTGTTCACATAGTCAAAAAACCTAATAATTATGTCTTTCGGGACGACTTAATCCCCCACAGTCCCCGGGGAGGGGCTACAAGTTACAAACTTTGACCATTGTCTAAATATATTAATGGTTATTGGAAAGTGTACAGACGTTTTCAGGGGGGACTTTTTCGCATTGAGGGGAGGGATCGGGGGGAGGGGGTTATGTGGGACTATCTTTCCATGGAGAAATTTAATATGAGGGAAGAGAATTTCCATTAAAGGACCGCAAGATTTTCTAGCATTATTAAAAAAAAAACGAGAAAAAAAGCTTTTTTCAGCTGGAAGTAAGTAGCAGCATTAAAAACTAAAACGAGCATAAATTATTTCGTATGTAAGGGGGCTCATTTCCTCTACAATACCTCGCTCTTTACGCTAAGGTTCTTTTTTAGTAATTTCAACTATTTATTCTACAGCCTTTGTGATCCATTCCTCTTAAAGAATTGGGACAAAATTCAAGCTTTAATGTAAAGAGAGATGTATTGACTAGGGGGCAAACCCCTTCGTATACGTAAGAAAAATATACAAATATAGAAGTTCGTTGCGTAAGTTGCGAATATTTATTACTAATAAAAACGTTCTAAAAAAAATTAAAAGGCGTTAGTTGCCTTTTTAAGTAGCCAAAAATTGGAGGGCAACTAGGCCTCCTCCCCCATCCCTTTTCTTTTATCAAAATCGTCCGATCAAAACAATGAGAAAGCCATTTTAGTCAATTAAAATTAATATACGAATTTCGTTTTAATTATTCATGTGCGATGAGCCAAAATCAACACATGCATTAGTTCAAAAACGTTCAGAAATTAAATAATTGTTTTTTTAATGCAAGTAAGGAGCGACATCAGAAGTTAAAATGAATAGAAATTATTCCGTATAAGAAAGGGGTTGTCGCCTCCTCAACGCCTCGCTCTTTACTCGATTTTTTTATTGTTTTAACAAGTAGAGTTGTGAGAAAGAGTCAGACTTTAGCGTAAAGAGCGGGGCGGTAAGGAGGGGACAACCCCTCTCATATACGGAATTATTTCTGTTCGTTTTAAGTTTTAATGTCGCTCGTTACTTGCAATAATTTTTTTTTTTTATTTAATTGAATTAAGCAATGAACATGGGAGCTAAAAGTGGCAGCAGCACCTCATTTAGTGAGAAAAGTAATTGTGAAGTAATTGTGGCAGCTTAATATCTAAAAGAAAGAGAAGCCTTGTTTAAATTTTTTTAGCCTATTTTTAAGTAGTAAATAATATCACATCTTAACATTTTACTATTTTCCGTATTTCAAACGCAAATCACAGTTTTGACTCCAGCCAAAATGGGCCACAAGATAATTACCCCAAGAATTATGAAAAAGTTATTGTGTTTAAGATATAGAAAAATAAAAAATTCTAGGTCACCCTTCTACCGATTGTTTCGCTTCTTTAGCAGTGTATTAAACCTTAGTATTTAACTTGATGACAAATACTACTGATTTATTTGCTTAACTTTTAACAAAAAATAACAAAATTTTTACTATTTTTTTTCTTTCTGGAATCCCTATACACTAGCAAAATTTATTTTAAGCCTCATTTACAATGACATTTTACGAAATTTAAAACAATTTTACGAATTTTTACAAACACCAGGCTTTAGCTACCGCTAATCTGACCCAATCAAAATTTTTCAGCTAATCCCAATGCTCACTGAAAAATTTTATTGTCTCACAATGTAAATGCCCTTAGAATCACAACGTAAATTATATTCTTTAACTATAGGGTTCTAATTCATTCTCGAACCCTATAGTTAAAGAATGGCCTATATGTTTGATTAAATTAAAAAAAAAGGTTTTTTTTCAACTGAAAGTAAGGAGCAACATCAAAACTGAAAACGAAAAGAAACTATTATTTATATGAGGGATATCACCCTCTCCTCAATACCTCGCTCTTTCAACCAAAGTTTGATTTTTCGTTCCAGTTATTTTAGAATGACTCCTGAATCACAAAGGCCGTTTAATTAGAATAATAAGCTATTTTAAAAGTTCTAAGAAAATTTTAGCGAAAAGAGCGAGGTATAAGAGAGAGAGTCCCCCCTCATATACGTAATAATTTCTGTTCGTTTTAAGTTTTAATGTTGCTCCTTACTTTCAGTTGAAAAAAAATGTATTTTTAAAATTCAATTTCTGATCGTTTTCTAAATGATTATGGAAATCTGGCTCCCCCTCCATGGAAAGTTCCCTTTTCCCACGACACATTTCACCATGGAAAGATCCTACCGCACAACCCCCCCCCCCTCTCCACCAGACAAATCCCCTTTAAAAACGTCTGTATACTTCCCAATAACCAATACTATACGTAAATAATGGGTAAAGCTCTTAGCTTGCAGCTCTTCTTCCAGTCACTGCGGGGGACAAGTATCCGCAAAGACATAGCTATCAGTTTTTTCGTTTTATTTTTATTTTAGTGATTAGATTTCTAATCGTTTTAAGTTTTATGTTACGCCTTATTTTCAGTTGAAAAAAACTTCTTTTTTCATTTGATTTCTGATTGTTTTTAAATAATGCCGGGAAATCAACTGCCCACTTCATGGAAATTCTGCTCCCCCATAAAAATTCGCCCATGGTAAGAGCCTCCCACGTAACCCAGTCCCCCAGACCCCATCACCAGAAAAAAATCTCCATAAAAACGTCTGTATACTTACCAATACCCAATGCTATAGTAAACAATTGGCAAAGTTCATAGCTTACAGCCCTTTCCCCGGGGATTATGAGCGATTAAGCGGTTCTCAAAGATATAGTTATTAGATATTTTGACTATACTGAACAAAATGGCTATCCCAAAATTTTGATCCAGTGACTTTGAGAAAAATAAGCATGGGAGGGGCCTAGCTACCCTCCATTTTTTGGTCCCTTGAAAAGAGCACTAGAACTTTTAATTTTCGTTAATATGAGTCCTTTTACAAAATTCTAGGACCAATGAGTCGATATGATCATCCCTGGGGAAAAAAACAAAACGAATAAAGATGCATCCGTGATCTTTCTTTTGGTAAAAAAAAAAAATCCATATTTGTGCAGATAGGAGCTTGAAACCTCTACAGTAAGTTTATCTGATACGCTGAATCTGATGGTGTGATTTTGATTAAGATTCTGTGAATTTTAGGAGGTGTTTCCCTTTCTTCGAAAATAAGGTAAATTTTTCAGGCTCGTTACCTTTGATGGGTAGGACTAAACTTGGTGAAACTTATATATTTAAATCAGCGTAAAAACTCGATTCTTTTGATGTATATATAGGTATGAAAAGTTCCATTTTTTAGACTTTCGGTTACTATTGAGCCGGTCTCTCCTTACCTCCAGTTCATTACCACGAACTGTTAAGTAATGTATATTTTTCCCTCTACTGCACAGCTAGAAACCTGATGTAACGAGCAGGAGCTTGAGGATATAGCAGCTACCTTTATATTCAGGGATAATTTATGGTCAACTTTCATGTACAAATTCAGTTCTTAAAAGTAAAATAATTAAAATCAACCCTGATTTAAGTTAAAGAAGAGTCTAGAAATTGAATCCCCAAATCAAACCTGGGTTTTTGTCAAAAATATTTTTTTCGTAGTAGTAACACAAAGTCTGTAAAATTTTTAGGCCTTTTGAAAAACATAGAGCAGCTTTTTCTAACCTGAGAGTCGCACTTCCTTAGAGAAACGAGGACTGGTCAAACAGTTCGTGGTAACGAACTGTAAGTAAGGAGTAACCCAGCTCAATAGTAACCCGAAACTCTAAAAAAATAATTTTTATACCAATGGATACATCAAGAGAATTGGATTTTTATGCTTATTTTGAATATATAAATTTCATAAAGTTTATTCTCACCCATCAAAAGTTACGAGCCTGATAAGATTTGCCTTGTTTTAGAAAGGGAGGAAACGGCCCTAAAGTAATAGAATCTTAATTAAAATCGTACCATTTATATTCAGCGCACCAGCGAACCCTACTGTAGAGGTTTCAAGCTCCTATCTGTAAAAATGTAGAATTGTGTACTTTTTTGCCAGAAGAAAGATCACGGATGCATGTTTTTCTTTTTTTTTTCTTTTTCCCAGGGGTGATTGTATCAGCCCAGTGATCCTAGAATATCGCGAGAGGGTCGATTCGAACGGAAATTGAAAGTTATGGTACCCTTTTCAACTGACCGAAAAATTGGAGGGCAGCTAGACCCATTCAATGCTCATTTTTTCCCCTCATCACTTGGATGCTTTGTTAATTACAACATATACGTGGATACAGATTCCATTTATCTAGAAAGAAGACGTCAAATTTGAATTAAAAAGTAATGAGAAAGAAAACGTCCTTGAATTACCTTTTGATACTTCTTCGAAACCAAAATTTGAGAATGTATTTCTAATTCAATTTTGGCAATATATTTACGGTGAATAAATATTTTGTCAAATAAAACTTTGAAAGTATTGGTGCTGTTCGCAAGATCTTATTTATACGAAGTAGGATCCTCAGCACTAGCATGAATGAAACCGAAATGTCGTGATCGTTTGGTTGTAGAAAAGGAGCTTCATACAGTCGTCCCATCATTGACGCTGAGATTTGATAAACTGTGTACTATTAGGCAAGCATAGTCATCTCATTAATAGACAACAATATTAAATTATTATTCGTTTTCTTTTTGTAACACTTTATCTAAGTGCAGTTTTCAGAACTAAAAATTTTTGGGTTTTTACGAATTTGTAAAATGGAACGAAGACTCCACATGAACAAAAATTTTAAAGAAGTCGTGATAAAATAAAGGTTGGAAATCACTTGATCAAGCTTGATAGTTTGATCAAGCAAATTTCGAGTTGTGGGTTGAAGAGTTGAGTGGGTTGAGTTGAAGGTTTAACTAAAAATATTCAAGCTCTCGGCTCGGAACTGTTGGAATTTGCTTTGCAAAGAATTTTAATGATATTTTGTTTCATTTCATTCCACAAAAGACAAGCATAAAATAAAAAAGTACTTGATACTCTTGTCTAGTGTATATTTAGTCTAACACTGAATTTGTGCATTATGTAGCCTACAGCTTTAAAGGGTAATAGGCACAATTGACTGTCTAGTAACCGACCCCTTGCTATGCCCTCGGCTTTCATATACAATATAGATGATGAAACTTCAAACAAGAATAAAATTAATTTAGAGTTTCTTAAAGTTCAATTTTTGTGAAGAAATTTTGCGAAAAATATTTGTGAACATTCTTGCATTTTTTTTTTCACGGATATTGACCGGATGAGTTTTTTTTTCAAGAGGATCGTGTTTAATTGTTCTTCCAAATATAACAACAGACAAATTACTAACAAATTTAAAGAAAAAGAAAAACAAAGTAATTATTCGACTTCAGTTGCCATGACCGTCTAAGAATCACCTTATTTGTGAATTTGACAATAAAAAAATATGACTAAGTGATTTATGTGGCAATGTTGGTAGTAGCTGGACGGTGGACGGTGGAACGTATACATTATCTAGGCTGCTTGAAACATACACATATTTGTGCTTTCCCAACAATTTCTAGCTATTTTGACTATTTTTTCAAGTCCACCTCTCCTCCGAAATAGATTTATGGGAACATGGCTTGGTGTGTATTATTTATAACGTATTTAGTCTTTCTAACGAATACAAGGTGTGGTAAGTTGTTCATATGCTAGCTGTTTCTAATTCCTCGAAGCTTCTAAAGGAGGTTTCTTATGAATTCATAATTCAGTTGTCTTTTGAAGAAGAAACCTATACTTTTCTTTGGAATAGAAACTCGTGGAATATAAAGAGACACTAAAAATTCAGACTATTTTACTGTGACAACAGTATTCAAGTTTAGCAATTTACTATATGCAGCTATGCTAGCTTGTGGTCCACGACAAAATCGTTATGATTCAAATGGGACATAACTAGGAGTCTTCCTAAGCACGGGAAGGGAGGAAAATCAAGTAAATAAGTGTATCGATCGGAATGAGGGGTGAAGACAAAAGCTTCAATTTTCCACGCATTAATTCGAGTTGCCATGCAAATGCATTTGAGAAGCCTCACTATCTAACTCAAAGCTGGTAAACATGTATAATTCTACAAAAAAAAGACATGAAAACTGTTTTAGAATAATTTGGTAATGAGTATTCATTTCAAAGTTTGACTGCACGTGACGCAATATCAGCCTCAGATTTGTCATCAATAGGCTCAGAAGCTCTTAAATCCCCGTTTTGGAGGAGTTCAATAGGTCTTGACAAATCCACTACCTGAGAAGTAGGCTGCGTCTTGCACCCACGATGCACGTGAAGAAGTGTTTTATTTCGGGGATAGCTAGGTCAGAAACCTTTAATAGCCAGCCATTTGTTAGTAAAATCGAAAAGCATTTATAAAAAGTACACTAAGCACATTTCGATAAGTTTCGTTTATCGTGGTTTCTAATGGTTGATATTTAATCCTTTCAAGCCATTCTTTATAATAATCTACAAGTTTTCGTGTGTCAGAAAATATAGACTATACTCTGCAGCTATTTGCAAATTTGGGGTGGATGGAATCGGAGAGGGTTCATGGACCTCAATCTGGGCTGCTCATCAGCCTAACAGACTCAAAACCCTTGTATAACTTTAATTTTAACAAGGTGTAGCATGACAATCTTCTATTTGTAGGTTGATTAATCTCATGGATATTTTCATAATATAAAGCACTTGCCCCTGAGACTGCACGCATTACAACACGCCTATAGCGATGTTTGTTTCTTAACAAACATTGTTTTGATTAAAACTTATATCATGAAATATATGGGACCTTGAGGGTGTTTAGTGGTACTCAGGCGTTAGAAAGATGTCCGGTTAACCTTTGATAAGTTTCAGCCCTTACGAAGGGCACTAAAGCTGTGACATCTTGACTATAACTGTTGTTTATTGGGTCAACACTAGTCGCCAGCTATGACACAGGCAATTTTACTTTCCTTTATTATTTAATATCTTGGTATTGGTGATTGCTATTAATTCTTAGTAAATTTAGATTATTGAACTAGTCATGGTCGATTAAATAGATGTTATTAATCGGCCGATACTTAATTTATTATCTTAAAGTCGATGTTATCAAATATTGCTTCTATTTTCTTTCATTATGATAGCCTGCTTGTCGTGTACAGCATCAGCCTCGTTAGAAAAGTGGTCATGCTTAGTAGACATCCACCATACGGCTAATATTGCGGTAAAGTTCATTTGTGATGCAAATAAATGTTATATTTAGATAAAGGGTGCAATTATGGGCATGTATTTGCGCATTAGAGGGGTGGGGTGTATCATCTGTAAATATATAGGTTCTAAAAAATTTGTGAATTTCTTAGGAAAACTGCAAGAACGAGGACAGAAGTAAAGATAAAGGTTCTCCCTCTGCAAAATGTGTTAACCATGATTAGTCTGCATATTATGGAGTAAGAATTGTTTTCTTAACATGTTTCCTAATGTCCAGCTGGGCTCTTAGGCTTACAATACTGGTTGGCTAATTTAAAGATTTGAATATATACACACTGTCAAATTAGCCATCTGATGATATCTCAGTAATATATACACTATCAAGTTAGCCATGTAGTGGTATCTCATGCTTAGCACATCATACTAGAAGTAAAGAGTAACGTTTTCCATGCTCCGTATTTATTTAAGCATTAATACTAACATACTTGATCTCCACAATACGTCTGCAAACTCTTGATAGTGAAAAAAAAGAGAGTATTTAAACTTCAAGGATCCTTCTGAACATTGTAGGCCAAGGGTATCCTATTATCTTATCGCAATTATGGTTACTGATGTATCTGCGTATCATCTTAGTTTCTCAAAGTTTTCACTACCATCAATTCAGTTTTTCTATTTTCCTTTGAAATTCTAAAAAAAATTAATCCCTAATAAAAGATACTTTGTCTAAAATACGTCATGTAATTCATATAAATAAGAAAAGGTCTCTGTTAAGAAGGTATCCTATTGGACAACAGCCAATAGCCGCGCCTAATTCACATTATTTCTCAACACATAGCCAATAGACGGTAAGATGTGACTTTTTCCGACACCTGACAAAGAGTGATATTTCCAAAAAAAAAAACATAAATTGGACACTGTCAAATATTTCTTCTTTGTAGCCCACGCAAAATGAAAGTTAACCTGCTCAAACACTGTATAGAGACATTAGATTTTGGCTAGGAGCCAGAATATATTTAATATTCTACCGGTCATGTTGACATATGATTACGGATATGCTAGTCAAATTCCTTGGCAAATTAAATGTTAATTGGGCCCTTCCCTTAATAGGCTAGATGGGACTTCCAAGGTCATTAAATCAACTGATATTTTCACTAGTAATGAAAATTGGTAATCAAATTAGGTAAAGGTGCAGAGTAGCGGCTCTCTTGAAGGAAACACATTAATAAATCAGAAGTAGCTCTATTGTATTCCTTATTTTATGCTCCAATTCAGCATAATAGACGTTATCCTGACAATAAATGCTCCCTGATGGGCCCACGAATAGCCCTAATAACATCTTTCTCTGTTGTTGTTTTAATCGTTTGGCCCGTAGTATAACAGGTATCTGCTGTGTATACACAAAGGGTTTTTTTTTTTTTTTTTTTTTTTTTTTTTTTTAGTTAAATAGATATCCTAAAGCTATGTATGGAACCATTAGGGAAATATGGGAGTTCAATTGTCATAGTCGCGAATTTAACCATAAAAAAGTGCTTAAAATTTGCAATCTAGTTTATATATTTAGATATATATACAGCTCTCTGCTACTACTACAACTAGTAACAACTATACTAAACATAGACCAACAATATAGTACTTTTTCGTGCCCAAGTTCACCGCTTAAAGAACGGATGCCTTCAACAATATAATCATTTTCATATGGGGTTCCCATCCACCCTTTTGCGGCACAAATGGGAATTCCCATTAATGGCTCATGCAAAGTTCTTTCTTCTGGAAAGTGTGGATTCATTTTATTCGGAAAAAAGTTGTACAGTAGTATATATGTATATATATATATATATATATATATATATATATATATATAGTATATATATATATATGTATATATTTCTCCTTTTCTCCTTCTGTCTCTTTTTTTTTTATGTGTTTGTGCTGTTGCATTGGTGATTTCTCTTTTCATAATATATATATATACATATATATATATATATATATATATATATATATATATATATATATATATATATATATATATATATATATATATATATATATATATATATATATATATATGTATATATATATGTGTGTGTGTGTGTGTGTGTGTGTGTGTGTGTGTGATATATATATATATATATATATATATATATATATATATATATATATATATATATATATATATATATGTGTGTGTGTGTGTGTGTGTGTGTGTACATATATATAAGACTGATATAAATATAGACTGACATTTCAGATTGCATAAGTTCCAAAAAACGCCGAAATTAGGCGAATAATAAGACAATATAACAAATGTAGAAATATTCATCTGAACGCTAACGTTTGAGTTGTTTGAGGGGGAATGCCTTAGCTGATATTGGCTGAGGTATTTGGAATCAACTGACTAATGGGACCTATTAGAAGCGCTTTAAGTATGTTGGAATTATCAACCATTGATTCACGAATGTTTACAGATTACTGTAATGTTATTAGTAGATACAGAATAAAGTCAATTTTAAGCAGAACGAAATACTTTTAGACAATCTTTAACTTATTTGTCACCTTTTTTGGGGAAAAATTTTTCTTGAAACAACATTGTAAAAGTTTAAAGGGGTTGATTACTACAGAGTCAAATTGATGGCAAAGAACAAAACCAAAATGTTTTCCCTGCAACATTTTGCCTTTGAAGATGGGCAAAGGTTGCTGAAACATTTTGCAGTGCCTGGGTAATGTAAATCCAGTTCTTCCCAAGAAGGGTGTTTTACGATGGGTGATGATTCGTTAGCTTTTTTTCCGTTTTTTTTTCCAAACAGTTCCTGATAACAGACAAAGTAAAGAACTACCCAAACCAAAGCTAATTAAGCCTCTAAAAAAGGAATTTTGGTACCTATATGTTGCCTACATCAAAAGAACCATCTTTTATGATGAGTCCGAATATGTAAAATTAATTAAGTTTGCTGGATGCCTCCTCATCAACATAAAGCATGACGAAATTGACTTGTTCTCACAGCTCTTCTTTTTAAAACAATAAAAACTTTATCGTAAAGAGCGAGGCGTTGAGGAGGGGACAATCCTTTCATATACAGAACAAAATCTGTTCGTTTTAAATTTTAATGTCGCTCCTTACTTGCAGTTAAAAGAAACTTATTTTTTTCATTTAATTTCTGAACGTCTTTGAATAAATGCATATTTTGATTTTGGCTTACCACGGATGAATAATCGTCAATACTTTGCTCTTTACAATAAAGCTTGAATTTTGTCCTAATTCTTTAAGAATGACCCCTGAATCATAATGGCCGTAGAATTAAATAGCTGAAATGACCAAAAATACTTCAGCGTAAAGAGCGAGGTATTGTGGAGGAGACGATCCCTTATATACGTAACAATTTCTATTCGTTTTAGCTTTTAAAGCTGCCGCCTACCTCCAGCTGAAAAAACTTTTTTTATTTATTTTCTCATTGTTTCTTTTAAATAATGCTAGAAAATCCTAGGGCCTCTTCATAGAAATTCTCTTCCCTCATGATAAATTCCTCCATGGAAAATCCTCCCTCGTAGCTCCCCGACCGACACCCCCAACCACCTCAACAGGAAAAAGTCCTCCTAAAAACGTCTGTACACTTCTCAAAAACCATTACTATATGTAAACAATGGTCAAAGTTTTTAATTTGCAGCTCCTCCCTCGGAGACTGTGGGAGACAATAACATCCCAAAAGACATAATTATTAGGTTTTTCGACTATGCTGAACAAAATGGCTATCTCAAAATTTTTATTCGGTACTTTTGGGAAAAAATGAGCATGGGAGGGGGCCTAGGTACCCTGCAATTTTTTTGGTCACTTAAAAAGGGCACTAGTACTTTTAATTTCTGTTAGAATGAGCCCTTTCGTGAAATTTTAGGAACACTGGGTCGATACGATTACCCCTGGGGAAAAAACAAGTAAACAAAAAACAAACTATATCTATGTTGCATGGGCAACGTGAGGTGTTGCGGCAAACTTTGTTCGGCTTCACCGAGTAAAGTGTTGCGAGAGCAATAATTTGGTTTTGTTTCCTCGCTTCGATTAAACGCTGAAGTTTTTAATCTGTAAGGATCATAAAATAAATACTAGATACACCAACTCTCAAAAGTTGCAAACCCCTTATTGCAACTAGTAAAAGGTTCAAACCCCTCATCGCTTAGGATGATTGTCGCCTAACAGCCGATTATTACCTAAAAGTCCCCCTCTATGTCTTACCACTGGAACCAAATTGGTCTTACCATCAAATACATCGGAAACAAGTAATACGTACACCAACTAGAAAAGGTTGCAAACCCCTCATTGCCGAAGATGATTTTGAGCTAACAGCCGACTGTTGCTTAAAACTCCCTATATGTCACTATTGGTATCGGCCTATTTTTGGTTTCAGTGTATACCTTACTATTGAAGTGGTCAACCCCTTTAAACTTTCAAACTGGTATATCTCATGAAGAAATTTTGCTACCAAAAAATGAATGAATATACTTTAATCAGCTCATCAACAGCTATTGACTGCCGTCGAAAAAAAAATCAATATTTCTTAGTTCAAAAGTTCACTTTTTTGCCGTAGGCCAAGTTTATAACGTCATCACTTAGAAAGGAGCAAAGGATAAACTCAAATTTCTTTAGCAATGACAGAACTTTTAAAGTTTAAGAAAAAATAAAATAAAATGAACACACATCCGTGATGTGGCAAAAATGCGAAATTCCACATTGTCTCAGATAATAGCTTAAAACCTCTATAGCAGGGTGTTCTGATACGCTGAATCTCATGGTATGATTTTCATAAGGATTCTATTAATTTTAGGGGGTGTTTCCTCCTTTTTTGAGAATCAGGAATGTTTTCTCAGGCTTGTAGCCTTTAATGAGTAAGACTAAGCTTAATGAAACTTATAGATTTGAAATTAGCATTATAAGTCGATTCTTTTGGTATATCTATCGGTATCAGAATTCCGGCTTGTACAGTTTCGATCAGTATTGAGCCGGGTCGCTCTTTTAGTTATTAAATAAAAAAAAACAAGTTTTTTAAATGAAAGTAAGGAGCGACATTAAAACTTAAAACGACCAGAAATTACTCCGTATATGAAAGGGGCTTTTCCTCCTCAACGCTTCGCTCTTTACGCTAAAGTTTGAATCTTTCTCTTAACTCTACTTCTTAAAACAGTAAAAAAAACTATAGGGCAAAGAGCGGGGCGTTGAGGAGGAAAGCTCCTTTCATACACGGAGTAATTTCTGTTTGTCTTAAGTTTTAATGTCGCTCCTTACTTTCATTTAAAAAAAAACTTGTTTTTTTTATTTAATTTCTGGACGTTTTTTAATTAATTCATCATTTGATCTTGGCTCTCAAGACATAAATAATTAAAACGAAATTTGCATATTATTTTTTTTTGGCTAAATGACTATCTCATAGTTTTATTCGGAAGATTTTGAGAAGATAGGAGCGAGGGAGGAAGCCTAGTTGCCTTCCAATTTTTTGATTACTTAAAAAGGCAACTAGAACTTTTAATTTTGTAAGAACATTTTCATTAGTAGAAAATATACGTAATTTACGAATTAACTTACGTAACGAACTTCTATATTCGTATGTTTTTATTGCGTATATGAGGGGTTTCACCCCTCGTCGATACCTCGCTCTTTACACTAAAGCTTAAATTCTGGCCCAATTCCTTAAGAATGACCCTTGAATCACAAAGGCCGTAGAATAAATAGTTGAAATTACTGAAAATACTTTAACGTAAAGAGCGAGGCATTACGAGGAGGTAAACGCTTCATATTCGTAATAAATTCTGCTTGATTTAAGTTTTAATGCTGCCCCTCACTTTTCGTAGAAAAAAACTGTTCATTTTATTTTTTCATTGTTTTTTTTTAATAATGCTAAAAAATACCGCGCCCCCTTCATTGAAAGTCTTCCCAATTAGAGATTTCCCATGGAAAGATCCTCCCACCTAGCCCCCCAACCTCAATTCTCCCTACCAAACCAAAAAAATCCCTGAAACCGTCCGTACACTTCCTAGTAACCATACTATATGTAAACACAGGTCAAAGTTTGTAACTTGCAACCCCTCTCACGGGGACTGCGGGGGAGCAAGTCGTCCCCTAAGACATAGTTATTAGGTTTTTCGACTATGGTGAATAAAATGGCTATCTCAGAATTTTTATCTGATGACTTTTGGGAAAAATGAGCGTGGGAGGGGGCCTAGGTGCCCTCCAATTATTTTGGTCACTAAAAAGGCCACTAGAACTTTTGATTTTCGTTAGATTGAGCCCTCTTGCGACATTCTAGGACCACTGGGTCGATACGATCACCCTTGAAAAAAAAAAAAAAAAATAAATAAACACCCATTCGTGATTTGTCTTCTGGCAAAAAATGCGAAATTCCGCATTTTTGTAGATAGGAGCTTGAAACTTCTACAATAAGGTTCTCTGATACGCTGAATCTTATGGTGTGATTTTCGTGAAGTATGACTTTTATACTTCACGAAAATCACACCATTGTAAATCATGACATTGTATGAATTTTAGGGGGTGTTTTTCCCTATTTTCTAAAATGAGGCAAATTTTCTCAGGTTCGTAACCTTTGATAAGTAAGACTAATCTTGATGAAAGTTATATATTAAAATCAGCATTAAAATGCAATTTTTTTTATGTAAATATTGGTATCAAGATTCCATTTTTTAGAGTTTCGGTTACTGTTGAGCCGGGTCGCTCTTTACTACAGTTCGTTACCACGAACTGTTTGATAGTTCGCTACAACAAACTCTTTGATAAACAAAAGAAAAACTCCTTTTAAACTGAAAGTAGGTAGTAACATTAAAATTTAAAAGGAAAAGAAGTTATTAAGTATACGAGGAGGTCGCCCCCTCCTCAACACCTCGCTCTTCAAACTAAAGTTTTTCGTCATTAAAAAAAAGTAACTTATTGTTCTAATTAAACGACCCTTGTGTTTCAGGAGTCGTTTTTAAAGAACTGGGAAAAAATTTAAACTTTAGCGTAAAGAGCAAGCAAGGTGTTGAGGAAGAGGCAGCCCTTTAGTATATATAATAATTTTTGTTCGTTTTTAGTTTTAATATTGCTCTTTACATTCATTGAAAAAACTTTGTGGAGGGGAGGGTGACAATTTCCGTAGGGAGAGAGAAAATCCGCCTCCCCACGGAAATATCATTTGAACCGCCCAATCCTCGTGAAAACGGCCCAGGACAACTACCCTTAACACCTCCACGCCTAAAATTGAGTCAATAAAGAGAAAGCAAGACATATAAAGAAATTTCGTACAGGAATTCTGGCAAATTTCCCAGAACACAATTCCTCCTGAAAATTTCACCCCTTGAAAATTATCTCTCCATGGAAAATTCTCCCCGCGCAAATTTCCCCCCTCCCTACCCAAAAAATGTATACATACTTCCCAAAATACTACTTTTATACAAATATTGTACGTAAATAATGAGCAGATTTTTAACTTAAAGACCTTTCCCCAGGGGCTATGGGGTCCAAGTTGTCTCCAAGACTTAGTCATTAGACCTTTCAACTATGCTGAACAAATAGAAATCTTAGAATTTTGATCTGACAATTTTTTGGAGAAAAGTGGCATGGGAGGGGGCCTATTCGCCCTCCAGTTTTTCGGTCACTTAAAAAGAGTGCTATAACTTTTCATTTCCGTCAGAATGAGCACTCTCCCAAAGTTCCAGGCCCACTGGGTCGATATGATCACCCTTGGGGAAAAAACACTCAGCAAAAAAAAAAATTACTAAATTCCACGCTTTTGCAGATAGGAGCTTGAAACCTTTACAGCAGGGTTCTCTGATACACTGAATCTGATGATGTGATTTTCATTAAGATTCTATGCATTTTTAGGGGTCTTTCCCTTTTTTCGAAAATCCGACAATTTTCTCAGGTTTGTAACCTTTGATTGCTATAAATAAACTTTATAGAACTTGTATATTTAAAATCAGCAAATAAAACCAACTCTTTTGATATATATATATATATATATATATATATATATATATATATATATATATATATATATATATATATATATATAGTGGCATCAAAATTCTGTTTTATAGCATTCCGGTTACTATTGAGCCGGATTGGTCCTTATTTACAGTTCGTTACCACGTTTTGTTTGATTTGCACAGGAAATTGTATTGATTAAATCACTTGCAACTAAACAAAGGACAACATTCTTGGAGTTGGAGCATTCTGATAAAAAAAAAGCAAAGAAAAATACTGTGAATGAATACTCTGTTTCAGTACTCCCACGCCCCACTCTTTACGCTAAAGTTTTTCACTGTTTTAAAAGGTAAATTTGAGAGAAAGGGTCAAACTTTTGCGCAAAGAGCGGGGCTCTGAGGAGGGAACAGCCCCTTTCATATACGGAGTAATTTCCTTTCGTTTTAAGTTTTAATGTCGCTCTTTAATTTCAGTTATAAAAACTTGTTTTATTATTATTATTTAATCATCGGAAAAGACTCCTCTTTGGCCGTCATTACCATTTTCAGTTTCACTGAAAATTGTTCTGGATACGCACACTTGAATAAAACCAATGCCGAATTTCTGGTCCTTTGTGAGAGGAGCAATTAGACCTAAGGACGTATACAGGGGGGATAAGGGGAGATGAGCCCTCCTTCGACATGTTTTCCAATTCGTGACATAACAAATGAATAGAAACAAATTTTTGATGCATTTTTTAAAGTTTGTTTGTAACCCATCTCATCGTAAAAAAAAATCATGGATACGTTTTTGATTAGACCCATCCAATTTTGCATTTCAGCAGATATACTGATTATGTGTATGGAAAATACAAGGATTTTTCATTTTTATTTGATTTCATATACATCACTCTCACCCTGTTTATTTTTTTATCGTGTCTTTTGTTTTGTCTCTAGGGGAGAGATAGCATTTATCTTACCGAAAATACTGAAACCTGCGACAAAAGGTAAACTCTATTGAGCCAGAGTTAAGATGGAAAAAATAATGCCTATATTTTCTAACGCTATAAATAAGACATTTATAAGGAATTCGACCCTTATCATAATATATAAAACTGTGACGATACGCCGCCCTCGAAAATACCAAATTTATAATATTTTACCTTTATCTGATTCTGAATATCCTGCTCTCCCAAAAGAGAAAGAAAAAAAATTGTTAGTTACATCTTAACATCGTAGCAAAATTATTAAAATCTTTTGAAAGTACCAGCACTAAGCCAACTTCAAGACATCCTCCTATACCCCGTCCCCCAGAAAAAAGAGATTAAGAAGGTAAATGGCTTACGTTCGTTAAAAAACATCTTTCTTGTTTGATGGTTTGTTTAGAATGTTAGATGGCATATGCTTAGCAATATAACAGTCCTTTGAATTGAGATAAAATTGCCCCATGAATGGCATTTTATTGCTTTGAAATTGGTCTTAAACTATGCAAGCTTTAAGATTAAGACATAACGACTCGGATTATGTTTTCATTCAGAACCGGGAGATGGCATATATGTTTCGAATCAAACAGTTCGTGGTAACGAACTGTAGTATGGAGTGACCCGGCTCAATAGTAAACGAAACTCTAAAAAACGGAATTTTGATACTAATAGATACATCAAAAGAATGGAATTTTTATGCTCATTTTAAATATATAGGTTTCATCAAATTTAGTCCTACTCATTTAAGTTACGAGCCTGAAAAAATTTGTCTTGTTTTGGAAAATAGGGGGAAAACCCCCTAAAAGTCATATGATCTCAACAAAAATCACACCATCGCATTCAGCGTATCAGAAAACCATACTTTGAAAGTTTCAAGCTCCTATCTACAAAAATGTGGAACTTCGTATTTTTTGCAAGAAGACCGATCACGGGTGCATGTTTATTTGTTTGTTTGTTTGTTCGTTTTTTTCCATGGGTGATCTTATCGACCAAGTGGTCCTTTAATGTCGCGAGGGGACTCATTCTAATGGAGATTAGAAATTCTAGTGCCCTTTTTAAGTGACCAAAACATTGGAGGGCACCTAGGCCCCTCCCACGCTCATTTTTCCCAGAGTCGACGGATCAATATTTTTAGATAGCCATTTTGTTCAGCATAGTCTAAAACATAATAACTATATCTTTGGGGCTAACTTACTCCCCCACATTTCCCGGGGGAGGGGCTGCAAGTTAAAAATTTTGACCAGTGTTTTTATACATTAATGGTTATTAGGGAGTGTACAGACCTTTTCAGAGGGATTTTTGGCTGAGGGGTGGAGGGGAGGGGGCTACGAGGGAGGATCTTCTTTTGGAGGAATTCTTCATGGGAGAAGAGAAATTCCATGAAGGATTTCTAGCATTATTTTTAACAAAACAATGAAAAAATAAATATGAAAAAGTTTTTTTTCCAATTGAAATTAAGGACCAGAATTAAAACTTAAAATTAACTGAGATTATTACGTGTATGGGGGGCTCATCTCCTCCTAATAACCTCGGTCTTTACGCTAAAGTATTCTTAGTTATTTCAACTATTTATTCTACCACCTTTGTGATTCAGGGGTCATTCTTAAAGAATTGGGAAAAAATTAAAGTTTTAGTGTGAAGAGCGAGGTATTAACGAGGGGGCAAACCCACTCATATACGTAATAAAAATAAACGAATATAGAAGTTCGTTACGCAAGTTAATTTGTAAGTTACGTATATTTTTTACTAATAAAAACGTTCGTTAAAAATCTATATTAAAACTTCTATATTAAAACTTAAAATTAACTGAGATTATTACGTGTATGGGGGGCTCATCTGTTCAAAGTTCAAAGTTCAAGTTGCGTTTTTAAGTAACCAAAAAATTGGAGGGCAACTAAGCTTCCTCTCCCACCATTTTTCTCAAAATCGTTTGATCAAAACTAAGAGAAAGTCATTTAGCAAAAAAAAAGTTTAATACGCAAATCTCGTTTAATTATTCATTTGCAGAGAGCCAAAATCAAACATGCATTAATTTAAAAACGTTCAGAAATTAAATAAAAAAACAAGTTTTTTCAACTGAAGGAGCGACTTTAAAACTTAAAAGAACAGAAATCACTCCATGTATGAAAAGGGCTATTCCCTCCTCAACGCCTCGTTCTTTACGCTAAAGTTATTTACTGTTTTATAAAGTAGGATTCAGAGAAATAGTCAAACTTTAGCATAAAGATTGGGGCGTTGAAGAGGGAACAGCCCTTTTCAAAGTTGCTCCTTACTTTCAGTTAAAAAACTTGTTTTTTTATTTAATTTTCACTAATGAAAAGAAAAGCGAACAGACTAATTGAGATTAGAGATGCAATAGTACCTGTATTTTTAACGTAAAGAACATAGCCCAAAACACCTAAAAATATTCTTTTTTATAAAAATAGAGTATTAATCTTTTACAACGGCACAACATCCCTGTTCACATGGCTGTAAGAAGAAATTAAATAAAAAAAAACAAGTTTTTTTAACTGCAAGCAAGGAGTTACATTAAAACTTAAAACGAACAGAAATTATTCCGTATGTAAAAAAGATCGTCCCATCCTCAACTCTTTACGCTAAAGTTTGACTCTGTCACAACTCTAGTTTTTAAAACAATAAAAAAAAATTAGCGTAAAGAGCGAGGCGTTGCGGACGGAAAAGCCTCTTTCATATACAGAGTAATTTATGTTCGTTTTAAGTTTTAATGTCGCTCCTTACTTGCAGTTAAAAAACTTGTTTTTTTTTAAATTGAATTTCTGAACGTTTTTGAGTTAATGCATGTTTTCATTTTGGCTCACCGCACGAAATGTGGGAAATGTGAGTTGAAGTGTGGGTATGATGCACGAAATTTGAACAAGAATCTTACAAAGATCTCAATAATGTATGGTTTGAGGTGAATCCAAGGCGAGACCAAGGAACCTCCAACTCCCCTTATCCCTCTGATTTATTGTAATAAGGCCGGCTAAATTAAGTCAGCCATCTGTCCAAGAGCACTGATCCTTCACCCTATTGCCAAGTTTCACCTGTAAAGTAGGTACGTTACATCTTGTTAGTGACAAAATCATGCAGGGATTTATAACATGTATGAGTAGAAACACGAAAGTAGTTACAGTCAAGGAGAATTTAAAATTTTTAAAGTCAGAGATTCCCTGAGTAGCCAAACTCCTAGGAAATCTACTATCTGCACTGTGAAAGCTATTTCATGAATACTTCTTGCAGGAGGCTCATTTGAGTCTTCGTACCTATCTACCAAATTGCACTGTTCTTGAGCTTTTAAGTCACTTTTCTGGCAAGCTATCAGAGGCTAAAAGTCTAAAACAATGAATCCAATTTAAATAAACCAAATATTTCAAGTCAATTCTTGCGTCTACTACGCTACAGTCCGCCACTCGTTGGTTTGACAGTTTTGCTACCAAATCTCTCAGTTCAATACTATGTATATTCTTGCAATTGGATCTCGGTATGATTTGACTGCATAATTGGAGACTTATAGAGGTTCGGTGACTCCTCCTACTCCCCCTCCACTTCCAACACAAACAATGCCATTTGTGACGCTTTTGACTTATATCTCTGTAACAATGTTAGTTTACCTCAATCTGGAAATTTTCCGTTAAAAAAACTTTAATTTAATTTCTGAACGCTTTTCAACTCACCGCATATGACAAATTAGAACAAATTTTCATATCGATTTTGGCAGATTTATTCGTATATGAAGAGTTGCCACCTCCTCATTATCTTCTTCTTTACGCTAAAGCTATTAACACTTTTAAGAAACCTTCCTGGTTTAATTAAATGGCCCCCGTGTTACAGTAGATGCTCTTAAAAATTGGATCAAACTCTCAAACTTTAGCATAAAGAGCAAGGTATCGAGAAGAGGGCTACCCATCATAAATAAAATAATTTCTGTTCGTGTTTCCAAATAATGATGGTAAATCTGTTTCACCCTTTATGAAATATACCCCTCCCCTCACGGAAAACTTCTCAACGGAAATTTCATTCAGCTTAAAGTGCACCCCCTCCCGTGAAATTCCCTCCACACAGTTTAATCCTTGCTGAGAATCCCCTTCCCTGTAAAACTGCTTGCGGACATTTAGCCTGAAAAATACTCCTTAGCATTCTTCCATTTGGATAAGACTTTGATCTTTAATTGGTTTCTCAATCACTCCTGAAATGCCCCCTTCCGTTGAAATTATTTGCCAGAAATCAACACACGCGGAAAAAAAGCTCCTGGATAATTCCCGCGGAACATCTCCACATGAAAAATTGGGCAAAGACAATGCAAGACAATTAGAAAGAATTTCGTATAGTGATTCTGTCAAATTCTCCCATTGTAACATTTCCCCTGGAATATTAACTCCCCAGAAATCCCCCCCCCCCAAGGAAGCTTTTCCCTATAGAAATCCATCCCAAGTGCTTTCCCTCAACCAATAAAACAAATGTCTGCATACTTCCCGATAACAAATACTCTACGTAAACAATGGGCAAATTTTATAGCTTACAGGCCTCTCCCCAGGGACTGTAGGGGGTCATTTTACACCTAAGGACATAATTATTTGATATTTCAGCTATACTGAACAAAATGGCTTATCTCAAAATTTTTATCAGATATTTTGGGGGAAAATGGGTACGGGAAGGAGGCAGTTGCCGTCCAATCTATAACTTTAATTTTCTTTCGAATGCACCCTCTTCCAATATTCTAGGACTATTATTTTAATGAAATTACCCCTGGAAAAAAGCAAAACAAAACAACCAAATTAACACACTGCCGTGATCTGTCTTCTGTCAAAAATAGCAAAATTCTACTTTTTTGCAGATAGGAGCTTGAAACTTCTACAGTCGGGTTCTCTGGTATGCTGAATCTGATAGTGTGGTTTTCATTAAGATCTAGTTAATTTTGGGGGGTGTTCATGTAAATTTTCTCAGGCTCATTACTTTTAATGGGTAATACTAAGGTTGATGTCTTGAAATCAGCATAATATTCTGATTCTTTTGATGTATCTTTTGATATTAAAATTCCGTTTTTTTTAGTTTCAGTTACCAACGCGCCGAGTCACTCCTTACCTACAATTCCTTACCACGAACCGTTTGACTAGTTGGAAGTAAAGAGATACATCAAAACTTAAAAAAAGCAGAAGTCTTCCCTTATATGGAGGGGGGCTGTGCCTTCCTCCGCACCAAAGTTCTACTAGTGCCTTATTGAAAGATTTTGAGTGTAACAAGTAATACCCGGTTCGTGATCGAAAATTTATTATTTACCGATTGTCTTTCATGCATTTGAAAAACAATTTCATTATTTAAAGGTAACACATATGAAGTCCTTTTATTCTTAAGGTAATCAAGAAAATGCAATTTATCCTTTTCCCATTGCCCTTGTGCTACAGTACTTGCTTTTGAAGTATTGAAGAGGAACGTCAAACTCTAGTGTCAAGAGTAGCTGATCGAGGGGGTTGGGGTTAGCTCCATATTTATGGCATTTCTGTTCGCTTTCAATTTTAGTTTCACTATTTCGTTTCATTCGAAAAACAACTTTATTTTTTATTATTAATTTAAGTTCGTTTATAAAACCATACCATGAGTTAACGGAGACTTCCGTTCCCTAAACCTCCTCTATTAATATTAAAGTTTGAGTTCTGCTTAAAATACTACGGGAAAAGGGACTCATTCAGAATATTTGCTTTCCAAAATGACATGGAGTTTTTCTATGTAAGCTGTTTTTTCGCGGTATATTCTTTCAAGTGAAAAGAGGCCAGAAGATTTATCCATACTTATCTCAATGTTCATTTAAAAAAAAATTCATTAGTCATATTAAAACCTAAACGAACAGAAATAAAGTATTTCAAAAATTCAAACTTTAAACGAACAGAAACTACTATGGACTAAAAAAATGAAACTCAAAACAAACAGATACAGAAAATGAATAGTAATATCCAATGTAAAGATAACAGATGCTGCTATGGATGAATAGGTGAATTGCAGAACGATCAAACAGTTCGGGGTAACGAACTGTAGTAACCCGGCTCAATAGTGACCGAAACTCTAAAAAACGGAATTTTGATACCAATAGTTACAATTAAAAGAATCGCATTTTAATGCTGATTTTAAATATATAAGCTTCATCAAGTTTAGTCTTGACTATCAAAAGTTACGAGCCTGAGAAAATTTGCCTTATTTTAGAAAGTAGGGGGAAACACCACCTAAACGTCATAGAATCTTAACGAAAATTGCACCGTCAGATTCAGCGTACCAGAAAAACCTATTGTAAACGTTTCAAGCTCCTATCTAGAAAAATGTGGAATTTTGTATTTTTTGCCAGAAAACGGTTCACAGATGCGTTTTTTTTTTTTTCCCCAGAGGTGATCGTATCGACCCAGTGGCCCTAGAATATCGTGAGAGAGCTCATTCTAACGGAAATTAAAAGTTCTAGCGACCTTTTTAAGTGACCAAAAATAGGAGGGCACCTGGGCCCCCTCTCGTGCTCATTTTTTCCCAAAGTCAACGGATGAAAATTTTGAGATAGCAATTTTGTTCAGCATAGTGAAAAAATATAATAGCTATGTCTTTGGGGACGATTTAATCGCCCGAACTCCCTGAGGAGGGGCTTCAAATTACATATTTTGACCATTGTTCACATATAGTAATGGTTATTGGGAAGTGTACAGATGTTTTCAGGGGACTTTTTTTGCAGTGGGGGGGTCTGGGGAGGGAGTTACATGGAAGTGTATTTTCATGAAGGAATTTATGATGAGGGAAGCGAATTTTAATGAGGGGGCTGCAGAATTTTCTAGCATTATTAAAAAAAAACAATGAGAAAAAAAGTTTTTCAGCTAAAAGTAAGGAGCAGCATTCAAACCTAAAACGGACAGAAATTGTTACCTATATAAGGGGGCTAGTCTCCTCCACGATACCTCACTCTTTATGCTAAAGTATTTTTAATAAATTCAACGATTTGTTCTAAGGCCTTTGTGATTCAGGGGTCATTCTTAAAAAATTGGGACAAAATTCAAGCTTTAATTTAAAGAGCGAGGTATTGATGAGAGGGTGAACCCCCATATATACTTAGTAAGATATACAAATATATACGTAAGTTAATTTCTAAGTTACGTATATTTATTACTAATAAAAACGTTCTCAGAAAAAATAAAATGTTCTAGTTGCCTTCTTAAGAAATCAAAATTTTGCGGCAACTAGGTCTCCTCCTCCATCACTTTTTTATCAAAATCGTCTGATCAAACTATGAGAAGCCATTTAGCCAAAAAAAAAAAAGTTTTAATTATTCATGTGCAGTAAGCCAAAATAAAAACATGCATTAATTCAAAAACGTTTAGAAATTAAATAAATAAAGGGTTTTTAACTGTAAGTAAGGAGCGACATTAAAACTTAAAACTAACAGAAATTATTCAGTATATGAAAGGGTTGTTCCCTCCTCAACGCCTCGCTCTTTTCGCTAAAGTTTTTTATTGTTTTAAAAAGTAGAATTGTGACAAAGAGTCAAACTTTAGCGCAAAGAGTGAGGCGTTGAGTAGGGGACAGCCCCTTTTATATCCGGAATAATTTTTTGTTGTTTTGAGTTGTAATGTCGGTCCTTACTTGCAGTTAAAAAAAACTTGATTTTTTTATTTAATCATAAACTAAGATGACTACAGAGGTGAAACTAAAACGAACATATTTTTTTACAGATAAATGTAGGGTTGCTTCCTTTTTAAATAACAACGGCAAAAGCGTCATTTGCACCTTACTTAAGATTATGCGTATTCCGAGTAGTGTGTTTTTTGTTTGTCATAATATCAACAATATCAGAACAACAAAGTTATAGCATAAGGCTAATTCAGATCTTAAATTAAGAGGTACCTTAAATAAGAATAGGGCTACCCTTCCCTCTCAAATCCTCTAAAAGTCTTTAGTGTCATTTATACACTGAAAACGCATCGTATTTTGAACAGTGTGGTTTTTCATTGTCAAAACACCAACTGCCATAAAAGGAAACCACCGTAGTTATAAAAATTATAGAAAAATTTACCTTTTAGAATAATCACATTTGTGACTTAAGATAGTTTTACAGTTTCAAAAGGACACTTTCTTGTCAACAATTTTCTTTTCATTTTAATTCATTTAAACAAATAGAAAAATGACGCCGAATTAAACTTAAAAACTGTTGGTAATTTTTAAGCAAAGTTATTTAATAATCTATATCCCATACATTTGAAAACTATCTATTCAAAAGAAAAATGGTATGAACAAAAATTTATTGGATACCAGGTCAATTAGACTAGACTGATTGGTTAAAATATAAGGATATTATTACCTTAGGTTTAGGCAGTTTCTTATTTTTTAGTGTTATAATGATAAAGAAAAAACTTTTGAAACTCTTTTTTTTTCAGTAAAGCAGAAATACCGCTATGCCATTTTGACGGTATGGGTGGGGGGATAGCTCTAACCTTCTCTTGTTTGTGATAGCTTCTGCTAGACTATTCTTTTTAATTCTTGTTCGTTTTCATTCAATTATCCTCAGCAGTTTCTTTGATTCTTATATTTTATATGGCAAATTACTTTAATTTTGTTTTATTTGGGTTCCCATTTATTAATTATATAATTTATGTTTCTTGTAAGTCTGAATCATTGTATGACAGAATATGGCTCTTTTCATTTCTTTAGTTTTTTTTTGTAGACGATCTTTTTAATAAATTAAAGTGAACAACGGCATTAAAACAACAACTATCAGAGTTTATCCTGTTTATGACGGGGGCTACTAACCTCTTATCTTCTGCTCTCTACGGTGAGGTTTTCACACTTTATGAATCATAGTTATTAATCACACTCTTAAACTTTATTTCGTCTAAATACTGGAAAGAGGGCTGAGGGAGTGACGGTCTATCACACATATAGGATAAAATTTCTTTGGTTAAAGCTTAAATTGAACTTTTTACTTTCCTTTAGAAAAATATTCTTTCTCAATTCATCTCGGTTTGCTTTTCATGTCATATCCAGGAATCTCTTAAACATGAGGGAGCAACAATCTTCTCAACCCCTATTGTTTACGTTCATTTTATTAATTTAGAACACATAAAATAATAAAATGTACGCATTTAAAAGCGTTTAAAATTATGGAGATTGAAGTGTCCCAAATGAATTTTCAGGTCGTGATTTCCTTGTTTTATATTGAAGGACCTTGTTACCTCTTTTCTTTCAAACCTTATTATTAGAGGTTGTCCCCTCTTTCTCCCATTGCCTTTTGTCAACCGTAACCAGTACTTTAAAAAAGGCCTAAGAAAAGGATCATGTGCAGCGCAGAAGCGCTGCCTAAGTAAAGAATGAATTGGCTTCTATTTTTTTATCTTTTTCACTAAGCTATTTCGTATGGAAGGGATGATGTAGAAACTTAAGAAAGGGCTTATTTAATTGGAAATTGACAAGTTCTAGTGCCCTTTTATAGATTTTAAAGTAATTAGAAGGCAACCAGCAGCATTTTATGCTTTTTTTGGATACCTGGCCCCCACGTAACCCGCTACGACATCTAACCAAAATCCGAGACAACTATTTTGTAAGAAATCGTCGGAAGTTCAGATAAGTATGTTCCTGGGATGATAAGACCCCCACAGTTCTTGGAGAAAAAAGCATATATTAATACTAAGTTGCTAATTTTTCAAACATAAGTTTTTTCGGTTGCAATAGGGGTTCTTTTATTGTCTGCAATTGGTTTGAAACTTTCTGGAACCGTTTTGTAGGTTCTAGAGATAAGACATTTTGTTGTGGGAGGATAGGGGATAGGACGGCAGGAAATTTTCTAAAACCTTCTTGTTTCTAATTAGTTGTATTGCTAGTGATCTTTTAAAGATCGTTCGGTAAGCCAGAAATCCAAGAGTTTACCCATAGAATACTCTTGAAACGACACATTTACGCGTGTAAATCAAAAGACACTATGCGCGTCTGATTTTTCAAATTATTTATATTATTTGAGCTTAAGAAATCGAGTTAAGGCTTTAAAAGATTATTGGAGAGGGGAAGGGGGTCAAGCAAGCTTCAAATATTGATTATGGGAGGCATAGGAAAAAAAACACTATGTATATCCAGTTCCTTGAAATACAGCATACATTTTCGGATGTGAGAATCCTCATACTGGTTAATTTTTCAGCACCCACTAGCATAAAGGAGGGTGAGGAGAAATGAATATATCGATTCTCAATATTAAAAATTATGATTTTTTCTTTAACTAAGGAAGCATCAATTAGGAAACAAATCTAGTTGCTTTGGTTCTTGACGTCTTATTGATTCTGATAACTCTTTGCAGACAAAAACACTTTTTGAAATTACAAAACAGAACTCGTTTTAATAAATCTCCTCAAAATTCACCTACTTAAACAAAAAGCAGTTACAACATAATATATCACACTAAGATTTGTATAGCAAAATAATGGATCAGTAATTGTCTGTATTCAAGGTTTTAGCAGGATGGGGGTCAGAATAACTTTGACCCTATGAAATGACAAACATTAAGAAGATTTTAAATCCGTCTGAAAAACATCCCCCCCATCCACCTTCAATTTTATAGTCAAACTATTATCCAAATTTGCCGCAAGCGTTGCTCCATAATTTAAATAGCAAACCTAAATCTTGAATCTTAATCAAAAAGCTGAAAAAGGCCTTGCAACTTTTAAGCAACGTCAATTAAAAACGAATAGAAATCAATCTAAATATTTTCTTCAAAATACATTTTCAGAGAAAAGGACAGAGCTATATAAAACCATATACTAGCACAAATTTAAGGTATTAATAATTCAAATTAAGAAGAAATAACTAAGAATGAATAAATCATACCCATAGCAAGCGGAAATTGCCACACATAGGAATTAGGCTACACAGGAACACTCCTAAGCCTTCTGAGGGTTAGGGTGTCTTTCGTATTTTACTCAAAATAAAGTATATTTTCAACCAAATCTCTTTTATAGCAATAGAAAAAAAAAAAAAAATGTCAAGACTTCCATCCATCTAGGGATGAATGTCGTTATATATTAAACAACCAGTCTGCTGTCATTACTTTTTTAAATTAATCTTGCTTATTATGGTGAATCTTAGCTTTGTTTTCTTTGTTGTTGGCATTGTGAAAAATAAATACCACACAAATTTTGAAAAGAAACAAATCTAAACCCTCCAAAGGCCAGAATGTCATTAACGTTTTATTGTAAGTAAAGTATGTTATGAACACTATCTCTTGATGGCATTAATAAATTGCATATTAAACAATTATTATACTTTCATTAGTTCTTTTCTCAGCTAATATGTTGTTTTTTTTTTTTTGTTTTTTTTTGGTGATGTTGTGACAAATTAAAGCCCCGTATTTCAAAGCACACATCATTTTCAATGAAAATCAAATTGTATTTACGTCATTTAAAGGTTTTGAGGGGGAGAAAAGGGAACATAAGCAGTATTTATATTCATAAGCCTTAATTAGCCTTTAGACATCATTATCTGTTGTCGTTAATGTTATGACAAATAGAAACACACTGCTCGAAATAAAAATTGTTTTCAGTGAAGTTCAAATGACACTTAGGCCTTTGGAAGGCTTAGAGGGCTTTCAGTTTAACTTGACAATCCATTGTAATTTTTATTCGATTTGGGTCTCATTTATTCATTGAAAGGAGATTCCCTCCGTTTTAAGCTTGAATTATTCCGTGAACTCATTTCTGTTCATCTTTAGTTTAACATAGCTCTTTAATTTTTTTTGAAAAATTTTATTGTTGGAAAAGTTTTTTGAATTATTTATATACAAGTACCAGATACTTAACATAAAGCACACTTAAATAATGTCTTCAAATACTGGCAGAATAGATTATCTAGTTTTTAATTATTCTCGAAAAAGTATTTAGCATTTGAATACCTAAACACTTCATTTTGATTATTATCTTTATTGAAAGCCTATTTGAAAGCCTGTTTTGCACCAAATGTAAATATATTGTAACTTCCGAATTTTCAGCAAAATGAGAAACATATACTAAGAGTAAAATTTTTGTATTTGATGAATTTATAGTAAAGAGCCAAAAAAATAGTATTTTACTTCCGTCAAATTTATCTTCATACTTAAGTCACCACGGACCGCTCTTTTTAGATTTTTTTTTCTTTTTTAAGCTTCTAACACGATCTTTCAAACATCTTTCGTAAGGAGCGACTCGAAACAATATTAAATGAAAATCTAACAAACAAAATTGGAATAACAATACAAACATCAAAAGAATTGAATTTTTATGCCAATTCCAATTAGGCAAAAGTTTTTAAGTTTAATATTTCCCATCAATAGTTGCGAGCTTTAGAAAATTTGTCAAATTTTTGAAAAAGAAGTCAAGTGACCTTAATGAAAATTACACTGTCAGATTCAGTATATCAGAGAGCCATTCTGTAAAGGTTTCACGCTCCTATCTACAAAAATGTTGAATTTTGTATTTTTGGCCAGAAGAAAAATCGTGGGATGCGTTTTTATTTGTTTTTTCCAGGATTGATTGCATCAAACAAACGGCCCTAGAAGATGGGGAGAGGGCTCATTCAAGCGGAAATTTAAAGTTCTAATCTCTATTTCAAGTGACCCAAGAAATGGGAGAGTAACTACACCCCCTCCAAAGCCTCTTTTTACCCAAAGACATCCGATAAAAATATTTGATTCAGCATAGTTGAAAACACTATTAACTATGCTTTTTCGGGTAAAAAAAACAAGGTTACAAGTTACGAAAGATGCCCATTGTTCATACATGTAGTATTTCTTGTTGGGAAATATTCAGATTTTTTTTGGGAAATTATCTGGGGGTGATATATCCCACGGAGAGAATATTATGTGAGGAGGAGAGTTTACAAGGGGAATTTTTATGGAAAATTTTTGATGGGAAGGAGTGTATTTCCAGGCAGTATTTGAGAAAACGCTCAGAAATTTAATAAAAAAAAAACAACAAGGTATTCAACTGAAAGTAAGGAGCAAATTTAAAACTTAAAACGAGTTGAAATTATTTTGTATTTAAAGGGGGATCTACTTATACCTCAACTGTAAAATTTTATATTAAAGTTAGAATTTTTGTCCCAATGCTTTATTAAAAACTGTTCAAGCACAAGGGCCGTTGAATTTGAATGGGAAGTATTTCTAAAGAGCTTTAATACTTCAGCGTTAAAAGCAAGGGTTAAGAAAGGGGCAGCAACCTCATATACAAAATAAAATTTGTTCATTTTAAGTTTTAATGTTACTCCTTAATTTCAGGTGAAAAAAAAACAGTTTTTTCTATTTAAAATTCCCGACGAAACCATAATCGAACAGATTTATTATAAGTTTAGTAAATATATTCAATAAGATTGGTAAAACCACTAAGTTTACTTAAAGTAACATACAAATTAATCTGAAAAAAAGAGAAATAAAATAGAATTGGTAAGTTTTAAACTTAAAGACAAATGTATTTTCTTGATTGAGTATAATATGTAAAAATAATAAAGATTTACAATAATCTATCTTGTAAATTTAGTAAAACTTAAGAATCTTCTGGGGAAACTGATAGATTTGCAACATTTTATTTTCTAAACTTAGAAAATATCCAAAACTATCGACTTTTACTGTCTTTTGCTGAAGATTCTAAATTAACTTTACAATTTAAAATTTGTATTTTGCCACATTTACGGTTTGAAAACTTCCTATGGAGCCATTCCTTTCATTTCAACTTATAAGTTTATATTAAGTTTATATTAGCAACTTATAAGCAACTTATATACAACTTATATTCAACTTTCCTTTCATTTCAACTTTAAGTATGCTAAAGTTCAAAACGCTTTGTCTTTAATTGCTTAACAGGAAAATACAAGAAATTTCAGTACAGACTCAGAATTTGGACCATGGTAAATTGGATATAATTCAACTAAAAATATTGTCTTTACTTACCAAGGCTCCATTTGGCTAATTCGCAAGTTCCCTCCCAACGTTATTTTCTTCACAAATAAGAGACAAGTACAAGCATAATGGGAAACTTGTATTGCGACAATGTAGATTAACAGCTTCCCTAAAACAGAAACTTCGTAATAAAATCTGTTTAGTATAACAATGTATGGAAAACGCAATAAAAAACTAAAATATTGTAGGGCTTGACATTTTTGTCATTACTTCTAGGTTTCAACAGATAGTAGCTTCCTAAGAGAAATATATTACTGAAGTACTGAAATAACTTCGACTTGGAAAGACATAGAAACTAAATGTCAAATTAAACACCAACTCCTTTTTGAACTGAAAATTGGCTGACAATTCTGGTAGTAAAACATTCAAAGTTTTTTCGGCCAAGCTCAGTCTGTTCTTTTAATCATGATTATAGACAGCTAACGGTTTTCACGAGAAATTTATTTTGCATCGCAATTTAAATCTGAAAGTTGTTGTTGCTTTGTACATTTGAAAGTATTCAATTACGCCTAAAATGTTTCCCTTTTAGTTTTTTTTTAAAGTCCATCTTAGTTTAAAGTCTATCTTAGTTCCTATGTGATCAAGAAGATAAGCACTGAACTTTTAAAGTTCCATTTAAGGCTGAATTTTAGGTTAGTTACAGTGCAAAATGAATTAACGTTTTATTTTTATTGTATTATTATTCTTATTTATTTTCTTAATGTGAGGCAGCGTTCCGCATTTTAAATAAAAATTCGTGGTGATAAGCTTAACTACGTTTTTAGAACAGCACATTCAACCAGTTCTCTTGTGGGAAATAGGTCCTAAGCAACTTTTTGTTTAATAATAATAATCCAAATAATTTCTAATTAACGGTCAGATATGGCTGCTTAAAAAGTGTGAACACAGTTCATCAAGCAAAATAACAAAACTTGTAAAACGTATTTTCAAACTTCAAATTAAAATATGCCGTACGGCTCCGTCATCAGAGGCTATCCACTCAATTTCACAGTCTTAAATTAGCATTTTTCATTGTTAGATTACCGTAAGAGAGCCTGACAATATAAAACTCAGGTTCAAAGAAGGGATTTATTTATTACTTTTCTTCTTCCGTCCATATACCTCATTGTAATGCAAAATTTGACGTTTTTGCAAAAGTTATACTTTTATGACCACTGTAAAATATTCGCAAAAATTCCCTCTCATAAAAACCATTTTGCAATGAATATAGAAAGGAAGCTGCTTTTACAGCATGAATACCAAATAGTTGTTTCAACTTCAGGTTTTTAACAGACCACACGGCATTCAATATATTCATGCGACTTTTATATTCCGTTGGGATCTGGAAAACCCGTCATGGAAACTTAGAATGAACAGTTTCTGAAGTTTTTACATCCCCCTGGAAAACATTTTTCTGTAGTAGGGACAGAACCTATTAGAAAATTCTTGAATTTATTGCAGCCACTACTACTTTTTCCCCTTTGGATGTTTATTAAGATTTTAAAGTGCATTGTCTTTCAATATGATTTTTCTTTTTTTTTA
Source organism: Artemia franciscana (assembly GCF_032884065.1). NCBI lineage: Eukaryota > Metazoa > Arthropoda > Branchiopoda > Anostraca > Artemiidae > Artemia > Artemia franciscana. The sequence continues at coordinate 22,211,494 of NC_088876.1, read as the reverse complement.
ATTTAAAAAAATATTCTTCCAAAAAAATTTACAAAGGAAAGTTAAGAGCGGTATTAAAACAGTTTGTGGGAACGAACTATAAGTAAGGAACGACTTTGCCCAAGTAACCAAAACAAAAAAATATAATTTTGATAATAATATTGAACATAACAATCGTGATAACATAACAATTTGGACCAACAACGATCCTTAAGAGTTTCAAGTCAATTGGTTATTCCAAATATATAAAATTGATTAAGTTTAATGTTATAAACTATGAGACTGAGAAAATTTGTGGGATTTTAGAAAAAGGGAGGAAACTCCCCCCAAAAATAAAGTACTCTTAATGAAAATCACACCATCAAATTCAACGTATCATAGAACTGCAGTAGAGCTTTCAAGGCTCCATCTGCAAAAATGAGGAATTTTGTATTGTTTCCCAAAAGAAGGATCAAGGGCGTGTGTTCATTTTCTTTTTTTTAACCAGGGTAGTCGTATCGAGCCAATGGTTCTAGAAGATCGGGAGGGGGTTTGTTCGAACAGAAATTAAAAGTTTTATTGTTTAAATATAGTATTTACTATTGGGAAATAAACAAACATTTTTGGAGAGGGGAAATTTTTTGCGGGAGGAGGGATACTGGTGATTAGCATTCTAGGCAAAATTTTACACAGTGGAATTTGCGGAAATCCGAATCCGAAAAGTAATATCGACAGATAAAGCTATTCTTCTTCTAATGACTTTTGAGAACGATTCTATTCAAAATTATTTTTCTTTATCTTACCTTCTCTTTGGCAACTTAATTTTACATGTGGTGTTCAGGGGAAATTTTCCTGGTGAAATTTTCGAAGGGGGAGAATTGTCTCGGGGATTTTCCCATGGCGAGATTTTCTATTGGAGAAAGTATCCATTGGGGAATTTTCCACGGGAGAAATTTTACATGGATGAATTTTCTGCTGGAGAAAATTTCTATTTTGTCCAGGATAAATTTACCACGGAGAGGGAATTTTAGGAAGGGTTGAAAAATGAAAAAAAAGTCTTTTTTTCAAATGAAAATAGGCTAAGTATAATTTTGAAGTTGGAATTGTCCACAAGAAATTTTCTGGGGGGAATTTTTTACGAGGGTGGGAGAAAATTTCCATGGAGGTGCTTAACGACTGAGGAGTTTTTCACGGAGGGGAGTTGCGGATTCCCCTGCATTATTTGAAAAACGATCGGAAATTAAATAAAAAAAGTTTTACAACTGAAAGTTAGGTGCATCTTAAAACGAGCAGAATTTATTCTGCATGGATGGAGGGGTACAAAGGAGGGGTAATGCACTTTACTCAATACTTTGCTCTTTGCACTAGTATTTGACTTTTTTTCCTAATTCTTTTTGTCCGAATTTGGAGGGAGAAGGAGGGTTAGGGGACTTCAAACTTTGTGTTCGGGAGAGGAAAGAGGGGGCTTACCATATGGATTCTTAAATGTTGGCTTACTCAAAATGGTCAAGTTGGTTCCATTTGGGACAGGGAACGAAGATAAAAGATGTTTCAAGAAATTCGTGAAGCCAGGAAATTCGTGATGTAAGAATACATAAAAAATCCTTTAATTGATTTCAAACTGCCAGAGCATGCAGAAAGGGACATGTGACCATAAAGAGAGAGAAATAATTGGTTATATTGGTACGTCGCACCCAAAATACACCTCTACTTTTTCGGTTTTTTTGTTTGTTTTTTTTTGTCATCGATTGGCTTGGACATTAATGGATATGTATGGCAAAAAAAAGAAGAAGAAGAGAAAATTGTTCAAAAAGTTTGTTTTTACCGATTCGTGAAACCCTAAGGGGGCTCTGGTTTTTTTTCTTAATCCAAACACCTTGAAACTTTCAGGGCAGGGACTGAACCAAGGTGATTCCAATGAGGAAAACCGATTTTTTTTTTTTTTTTTTTTTTTTTTTTTTTTTTTTTTTTTTTTTTTTTTTTACTGATCTGTTTAAAACTTACCGGTAATGCAGACAGGCCAAAGTAACCTCAATAAATGTAAACATTCAGGAATTCAGCCTGTTCGTGTGAAGAGTAATGTGAATCCTGAATCGTGGCGTCCGGACTGTATTGTAAACAGCTCATGGTAACGAATCTTAGGTAAGGAGTGACTGTAACCAATAGTAACCAAAACTCTGAGAAAGAAAATTTTAATAGCAATCAATACATAAAATAAATTGGAGTTTTATAATGATTCCAAATATATAAAAATCACCAAATTTCATATTACTCGTCAAAAGCTAAGAGACTGAAAAAATGTGCCTTATTTGAAAAAGGGGTAAAATATCCCCAACAAGTTAGACGATCTTAATAGCAATCACAGCATCAGATTTAGTATGTCAGAAAACCTACTATAGATTTTTGAAGCCTTTATCTTTAAAAATGTTGAATTTGGCATTTTTTCCAAAAGAAAGGTCACGGATGTTCATTTACTTATATTTTCCTCCAGGGGTGACCGAATGAAAGTAATGGTCCTAGAAAATTGGTAAGGGGCTCATTCAGACCGAAATTGAAAGTTCTCATCCCCTTTTTCATTGACCAAAAAAAATTGTACAACGGGAAAGTGGCGTTTTTTATCATTATCTGGCACAGTTTCAATTTTACCCTAAAGACCGCCAAAGTTGTCATTGATTGACAATACTGAGATAGCCAATCACTTAAAGAATATGAAAAAACAATTTATTAAGCATCCCAGTTGCAGAGAATGTAATACCACGTGGTGGTGCATTCGTTCCTGAAAAGTCACGAAGTCTACTCTAGTCACGAAGTCTAAGATAAATAGTAAATATAGATATTTATTATATTAATGCGTTTTTTAATTAAGTTGCTTCACCTAAAATTTCCCAAGGAGATGGGAGGGGGTTTTCCGGCGTGATTAAAAAACTGACCAGAAAATGAATAAAAAAACTAGTTTTTTTTCAATCAGCTCGTTGTAACGAGCTGTAAGTAAGGAGCGACTTGGCTCAATAGTAACGGAAACTCTAAAACACGTAATTTTGATATCAATAGATGCATAAATAGAACTAGCTTATTGTGCTGAATCTAAATATATAAGATTCATCAAGCTTAGTGTTACCCTTCAAAAATTACGAGCCTCAGAAGATTTGCCTTATTTAAGAAATAGGCGGGGGGAGGGGCTAAAAACTCAAGCAATATTGATGCATCACACCATAAGATTCAGCGTACTCGAGACCCATTGTAGAAATTTCAAGCTCCTATGTACTAAAATGGGGAATTTCGCTATTTTTGCCAGAAGACTGATCACGGGTGCGTGTTTATTTATTTTATTTTTTTCTTATCGGTGATCGTATTGAAGTAATGGTCCCAGAAGATCGGGAGAGGGCGCATTTAAATAAAAATTAAGAGTTATAGTGCCCTTTTAAGTGACAAAAAAGATTGGAGGCCAAATGCCCCCCTCTCCCATGCCCATTTATTTCCCAGGGTTATCTGACCAAAATTTTTAGATAGGCATTTTGGTCATTATAGTTAAAGCACCAAATAACTATGTCTTTATGGGTAAGATGACTCCCCCCCCCCCCCACAGCCCGTGGGGAGAGGCCTTTAAGCTATGAAATTTGCCCATTGTTTACGTATAATATCTGTTATTGGGAAGTATACAGAAATTTTCAGGGGGGATTTCGTACTTTGGGTGGATTTCCAGTTGGGGAATCTTTCTTGGGGATGGAAATTTCCTGGGGGATTCCAGGTAAAGTTTTACACTGGGGGATTTGACAGAATTTCTATGTGAAATTCTTTTTAATTGTCTTACATTATCTTTGCCAACTCAATTTTGCATGTGGAGATGTTCTGGGGGAATTATCCAGGGGCAATTTTCCGCGTGTTGATTACCTAAAAAATTTTTACGGAAGAGGGCATTTCCGGAGTGATCGAGATACCGAACAGAGAAGTCTTTTTTAAACGAAAGTTTGCTACGGACAATTTTTCAGGCTCAATCATCCGCAGGAAACTTTACGGGGAGAGAGGATTTTCAGAAAAGATGGAACTCTCTGGAGGGAACTTTATGGGGGGATGCACTTTATATTGGATGAAATTCACGGAGGAGTTTCCTGAGAGAAGGTTATACCGAATAATTGAGAGAAGGTTATTAGAAGGTTACCCGAATAATTTGAAAAAAAAGAAATTAAACAAAAACCAGGTCTGTTTAACTGAAAGTAAGGAGTAACTTTAAAACTGAAAACAAACAGAAACTATTCCGTATATGAGAGGTGCCCCCCTCGTCAATACCTTGCTCTTTACGCTAAAGTTTGAATATTTTTCCCAATTTTTAAAAATGGCTAGTGAAACATAGGTGTTGTTTAATTAGAGGTGGAAGCTTTTTTCAAAAGCTTTTTTCTTTTAATTTTTTTAACTAGAGAAGGAAGCAATTTTCAAGGATTTGTAGTGATTATTTATTTTTCTCTCAAAATTTCTTCAAGACAACTCTACTTTTTCTCTTTATTTTGTGATAATTATTTGAGGATTTTGATGTATACATTGGTGATACAAGGAAGATGTCGAAAATATCATTTTCTAAGGGGCTTGTATATATTTAAACTTTACCAGGTCATATGAATAACATGTTGGTGCATGTCGGCTGTTTTTCACAGACATAACACGTACTGATGAGCGTTTGATTCAAATAGAATTAAATAAAAAAAAACTATTTTCAACTGAAAGTAATGAGCAACATTTAAACATAAAACGAACAGAAATTATTACGTGTATGAAGGAGATTGTCCCCTCCTCAGCACCTCGCTATTTATACTAAATCCATTAGTTCTTTTAAAAAAAGCTTCCTATTGTTCTAATTAAGCGACCCTTGTGTAACAGGAGTCGTTTTTAAAAATTGGGACAAAGTTTGAACTTTAGAATAAAGAGCGAAGTGTTGAGAAGGAGGCAATTTCTTCTATACATGTAAAAAATTCTCTTCGTTTCAAGTTTTAATGTTGCTTTTTACTTTCGGTTGAAAAAATTAGTTTTTTTTTCAATTTAATGTCTGATTGTTTTTAAGTAATGCCAAGGAATCTGGCCCCATATCCCCGGAAAATCCCCCTCCCGACAGAAAAATCCTCTATACAATTCAATCCTGGTGAAAATTTTCTCCGGACAATTACCCTTAAAAACTCCACGCTTAAAATTGACACGCAAAAGAGAAAGCAGGACAGAATTTTGCATAGGAAATTTGGCGAAAATCCCCAATGTTTAAGTAGACCTGACAAGTTCAACACCTGGAAACTTCCCTTCCCATGGAAAGTTCCACCTTGGAACCCCCCCCCCCAGCAAAAAATTCGTGCCCCACCCGAAAAAGTATACATACTTCACAATACCCACACTAAGTGTAAAAAATGGGAAATTTTTATGACTTAAAGACCTTTCCCCTGAGGCTGTGAGGGTCATTTTGTATCCAAAAACCTAGTTATTGGGCCTTTCAACTATGAAAAGCAAAATGGCAATCTCAAAATTTTGATCGTAGGACTTTAGGAAAACGGCGGAGGTGAGGGGGCCAAGTTGCCCTCCAATATTTTTGGTCACCCAAAAAGTGCACTAAAACTTTTTATTTCCGTTCAAATGAGCCTTCTACCGATATTCTTGGACTACTGGGTTGACATGATCATCCCTGGGAAGAACAAACAAAAAAGTAAAACAATATACACGCAGTGATCTTACTTGTGACAAAACATACAAAACTCCACATTTTTGCTGAGGAGCATTAAACCACTACGGTAGGGTTTTCTGATTTGTTGAATAGGACGGCGTGATTTTCATTAAGATAGCAATATTTTTAGAGGATGTTTCCCGCTTCTTTCGGAAATCAGGTAAATTTTCTCAGGCAAGAAATCGGCAAGACTAAACTTAATGAAACTTATATATTTAAAATCAGCAAAATAAGCCAATTCTTTTGATATACCTATTGGTATCAAACCGCCATTTTTAGAGTTTCAGTTACTGTTGAGCCGGGTCGCTACTTACTCACAGTTGGCTACCACGAACTGTTTGAAATGAGGCAAATAACGTAGAACAGCCATAATCTCATTCCTGGAGCTGGTAATTAAAACAATGAATGAAAATTTTGAAACAGGCGAAAGACAAATAAATATAGACATGCAGTTGTTACTCATTGTTAGTTTTCACTCAGATACAAATAATTACAATAACAGACAATTTTTAGAACATACTGTCTTTCCTTTTAAATTAAAACAAAATGAAAATATAGAAAAATGGGTAGGCTATAATGTTTCAACAAGACAGTAAAAAAATTATGAAAACCATTTTTTTTATTATTTTTTCCACTGTTTCATTGAACATTATACCCAAAATTTTATTTTGTTTTAGTTAAACAGAAATTAGACGTAAATAGAGAATATAATCATCATATTGATCGTCTTTAACCAATAAACGAGTTAAGATCGTGTCTTTACAGGGTATACAAAATAAATACATTAAAGAGAATTAGTGCTATGTACGAGACACTGCTACAGTTAGGTAGAAAAGTTAAGTTAGAAGCTGTTTTCACATTGAATCAAGAGTGAATCCAGGTTCGGTTTCATTGCCACTTCTATGGATAATTTTAACAAACAAATACAACGTAGAAACAATAGGGAAAGTTTTTTCAAGACAATGGAAATTATTTATGTAGATATTTCGGCCCTATGTCCAAGGGCCGTCTTCAGCACAATACAATACTATATATATATATAAAAGAACTTACATCAAATTGTGAGAATTAAAACTGAATATAAAAACACTTATTAAAACAATTTTTTTTTAAAATATAGCCCTAGCATCCTTACTTCAGCGAAGTTCAACCAGGACTGGCGAAAAGAATGAAATGAAGAAATATAAACTCATTCAAACTAAAGAGAATAAAATGATTAGATGCAATTTCTTAAAGCTAATCTTGCTTGTTTAGCAGCCTGTCTCAAAGGCCTTTTCGTAGTTGGTTCAGTACTATTATAAATTGGTTTAGTAAAATATTTTGTTAGATCATTTTTAATTAAATTTGAGTATAAAGAATTTAGTGAGTATTCTCCCAAGTCCCTGTTCAAAGAAATATTTTTATTTATTTTGAGATTAATTTCAATTGATTCTCGAACCACCTGTTTTATTCCCAAATCATTACTAATGAGTGAAGAGTTTTCAAAAAGTATCATGTGGGACGGAGACAATAGACAAGACAAGACAAGACAAGACAAGACAATAGACAAGGCCTTAATTTCAAATGGTTCCAACAATTCCTTTGATTCTGCTCTAGGTTGGCATATATTTAATAATCCGTCCCACATGATACTTTTTGAAAACTCTTCACTCATTAGTAATGATTTGGGAATAAAACAGGTGGTTCGAGAATCAATTGAAATTAATCTCAAAATAAATAAAAATATTTCTTTGAACAGGGACTTGGGAGAATACTCACTAAATTCTTTATACTCAAATTTAATTAAAAATGATCTAACAAAATATTTTACTAAACCAATTTATAATAGTACTGAACCAACTACGAAAAGGCCTTTGAGACAGGCTGCTAAACAAGCAAGATTAGCTTTAAGAAATTGCATCTAATCATTTTATTCTCTTTAGTTTGAATGAGTTTATATTTCTTCATTTCATTCTTTTCGCCAGTCCTGGTTGAACTTCGCTGAAGTAAGGATGCTAGGGCTATATTTTTAAAAAAAATTGTTTTAATAAGTGTTTTTATATTCAGTTTTAATTCTCACAATTTGATGTAAGTTCTTTTATATATATATATAGTATTGTATTGTGCTGAAGACGGCCCTTGGACATAGGGCCGAAATATCTACATAAATAATTTCCATTGTCTTGAAAAAACTTTCCCTATTGTTTCTACGTTGTATTTGTTTGTTATGGAAAGGCAGTGTGGTCTTCGTCGCTATTTTATGGATAATTTTGATGGAGTTTGTCCGACCAAGGCCATGGAACACCGTGGAATCAAATGGGAAAGAAAAACTCTCACAGACTTGGATTATAGGGCAGGTACTTATATCAACGGACAATTCAGATAGCTAAGAAACAACTTACCCTTAGTATCATCAAGATAGAGTTTCATCAAGAATCCAAATATGACAATCGTGTCCGTCGCAAATGCTTTCAAGAAATACTTTTCAATTGTCTTTAATTTTCTTGTTACAGTTCTGAGTGTAAATGTAACTTTGTGTCCTAGCTATCTGAATTGTCCATTAATATGAATATCTATCGATTATAACGATGATTTGAGTGTCTTAGATTAAAAATGTTTGCAAAGTGAATGATTTTTTTGGAGGCTCTGAGAGTTTAGGGTCGAAGAAAAGACTCGAATCTTAATGTCAAGAAGACTAGAAGACTAGAAGACTCGCTTAGACTGGGAGTAAGAAAAGGCGAAGAATGTTGGGTACCGAGAATATCGATCTAATGGACAGTTTCACTTACTTAGGTAAAAATAACTCGTAACTAACTCCTTTGTCTCGTAAATAACTTGTAAATAGCACATAAATAACTCGATGGGTGCAGTGAAGATTTAGAAGTAGAAAAGCCAAGGCCTAGGGCGTTTTCTTATGGTTGGATAAAGTTTGCAAGAATGGGAAGATAAGTTTGCGAACCAAAATCAGACTACTAGAAGCTACAGTGATCAAGTATGCTTCTGAAATGTTGATGCTCCGAAAGACCGAGGGGGATTTCTTAGATCATTTCCAGAGGAATTGTCTACGGATTCTTTTAGGCACTCGTCTGACTTACCATGCTTCAAATCGTAGGCTGAAAGAAAAAGGTGCTTCGACCCCACTTTGTAGAGCTATAATAAGAGAAAGGTCAAGATCGCTAGGACACGTTCAGTGAAGGGAGGATGCCAGATTGCCAAATATGGTACTTGTCAGTCAGCCATCTAGCGACAAACGAAAGGCAGGAGATCCCCAAATTGGTTTAGAGTAGGTCAGAGGAAGGATTTAAAGAAAATGGGAGCTTACTTTGGAGGATGTAATAAGCTAGGCTTTGAATAGATTGGGAGGGAGGAGTATGTGTAGCTTTAATGGACTCAGGCGGCGTGGTGTTGCAAGGGTTGTCAATTGTGGCAGTAGTAGTAACCTGGACATGCTGGTGGCTTTAAGAATGTGTTGTTTAGGATTTGCCCCAGGTTTGCAAGTAATATTATAAAAACCTATTTTCACAGACTCATAGCCTGAGCCGATTTAGTGTTAAAAAGAGGTTAAAAGAGTTGTGATGCATTTGGGAAAAGAGGACATGAGGGGGGGGTGTAGGTGCCCTCTAATCAATTTTGAATCTTAAAAGGGGCACTACATTTTCTGGTTTTCAATCGAATGAGCCCTCTCCAAGGCTTATACACCCGCTCCTTCCCAAAAAAACCGTAATGTTAATAATAGGCAACTAGTATAACTTACAGTCCTTGCCCTGAGAATTGTCGGGGGAGGGATTGTTATCCACAAAGAAATAATAAATGGACCGTAATTATGCTGAAAAAATAGCTATTTCAAAACTTTGATTGGGTGTGTGGGTAAATCATTGGAGTGAGGGGGAGGGGGCTAGTTGTTTTCTAATCACTTTTAAAAATTAAAAGAAAATTAAAAATTAAAAAATGAAAAATTAAAAGTTAAAAAGAACTTTTGAAAATTCAAACTTTTCAAAATTTGAAAATTAAAAACTAAAAAAGGCACTAGAACTTCTCTATTTTTAATTGAATGAGCCCCTATCGAAGTTTCTATGACAATCCCTTCAATACAAGTGCCCTGGTCTAAAAAAAATAATAATAGATTGCGCATACATCGCTCTTTGCTTATTCAGTGCTATTTCACTGCCTATGATTTAGCCTAAAAAGTTCAACTTTAGCATAAAGAATGAGGTGTTGAAGAGGGGGGTTGCCCCCCTTATATACGTAGTGAATTCAGCTCGTTTTAAATTTTAATGTTACTCCTTACTTTCAGTTGAAAAAAGTTATTTTTAATTTAGCTTCTGATCATTCCTCAAATCATGCCCAGACTACAAAATAACCAAATACCAAATACCAATACCAAACTATTAACCAAAATATGATGTGGACAGTCAGTCCAAAAAACAGACAATTTATTGCTGGATTGTGTATGTACCAATAACTGTAAATTGGTTGGTAGCTTCTCGCTTTTAGGTTTTCCGCTTGTGAGTTTAAATATTCAAATGTAAATAGAATTTTAAACAAGATTTATTGAACAAGTTCTTAATACTAATTTTATTAAAGAAATTCTTCTTTTTTAATTTTTTTTAAAACGACTGCTGAAACATAAGGACCGTTTAACTAGAATAAGAAAATTTTTTAAGTAACAGCTCATTTGGTAGCAACTGGTTGAAGGGCAGGCCAGATCTTAAAAAAAGGTCAGTAGAATTTTTTACTTCCAGCTGAATGAGCCCCCTCCAAAGTTTATTTGAACACTATCTCATAAATATCTTATACCTTAACAACTAACAGGCTACATAGCTTAAAACCCTTGCCTGGGGCTGGAAAGGGGATTGTCAAACCCAGGGGCATGTTTATTTGACGTTTGGGCTATTTTGAACAAAATACCTATTCCAAAATTTTGATCTGATGCGTTTGAGGGAAAAAAAGTATGGCAGGTGACTCGTTGCCCCCCAATCACTTTGACTGTGTAAAAAGGTGCTAGAACTTATAATTTGCAATCGAGCAAGTCCCTTCGGAGTTTAAACGACCACTCCTTCCATATAAAGTACCTCAGGAAAAAAATAAATAGATAATTAAATATTTATTCATTGAAACCTAATGCCTCTTTACTACAGAAAACACTCTAGGATTGCCTCTGACTTAAAATAAATAAAAAAAAATTCAACTGAAAGTAAGGAGCAACATTAAAACTTAAAGTGAACAGAAATTATTACGTGTATTAGGGGGTTGCTCCTGCTCAACATCTCGATATTTACGCTAAAGCTTGAATTCTCTCTCAATTCTTTAAGAACGACGCCTGAAACCTTATGTTCGTTTAACTATAACAACAAGAAACTTTTTTTTAACAAACCTAAGAACTTTAGCGTAAAGAGCGAGGTGCTGAAGACCTCGATCCCACTCAAAAAGTGAAGTTAGGTTAATCTTGTTAAATATGCCAAAACATAATGAAAATATTATACTTTAGAAACAAATTTGGGATATATATATATGACCAATAGGGGGGGGGGGGAAGGTAAAGTATAGCGGGTCTACATGCAACATATGTTAGCAACAATTATTCTATGTATTATAAAATAAGAATTGTTTTCTAGCTAATGTATTCTGTTACCCGCCCCTTGTTTTCCACTGAGCGTAAGCAAATTGTCTCTTAATACAGACAGATGAAACCTATTTTTCTCAAGTTTTACACAGCGTAACTTGTGAGCGGGATCACTCTGACAAATAATTGCCAGAAATTATTTTGCGTATGAATGGGTTGCCCCCTTCCTCAGTACCTTGCTCTTCACCCTAAAGTTTCTAGCACTTTTAAGAACTTCCTATTCTAATTAAACTGCCCTTGTGTTCCAGGAGTCGTTCTTACAAAATTTGGACAAACAATCAAACTTTAAAAACAAACACTATCTATTTACTTTTATTGCTAAAAATTTCGAAAACTTTTGAATGTTCAAGTTATAAAAGAAAATGTGCTTAAAGTGTATATTTTTAGTGAAGTGCAAATCATATTCTAGTCTTAGAAGATACGGGGGATTGTCTTCTTTTCTTTGTGGCAGTATCTGCTAGTTTTATGTTTAACTTGGCTATTTATTTAAATTTCTGTTCCTGTTGGGTTTTATTTATCTATTGATAGTGATCTATGGTTGCTTTATGCTTGGTATATAATTTGACTTTATTTCTGCTTATCTTTAGTTCACTGTTGCATTTTACTTTTCTTTGTAAAACCCCTATTGCAAAAACTTTCTTTTTTTAGATTAATTCCGAACAACATCAGGTTCGCAATTCATTTCAGCATAAAAGAAGATAGTGTATAGCCTATACTTGAATTCATAGTGTTCTTTACCAATTGGCAATTGAGTAGGATGTCTGTCTATATACGTTGCACAATTCCACTATATAACCTGCAAAATTCACTCAGTTGGAAGTTGAGATTTATAGTTCCTTTTTCAAATTAAATAAAAAAAAAGTTTTTTTAAATGAAAGTAAGGAGTAACATTATCTTATCTGCAATTAAATAAAAAAAAAAAACATGTTTTTTAACTGAAAGTAACGAGCGATATTAAAACTTAAAACGAACAGAAATTACTCCGTATACGAAAGGGGCTTTTCCTCTTCAACGCCTCGCTCTTTACGCTATAGTTTGACTCTTTCTCTTAACTGTACTTTTAAGACAGTAAGAAACTTTAGCGTAAAGAGCGGGGCGTTGAGGAGGAAAAGCCCCTTTCATATACGGAGTAATTTCTGTTCGTTTTAAGTTTTAATGTTGCTCCTTACTTTCATTTAAAAAAAAACTTGTTTTTTTATTTAATTTCAGGTTGGCTCTCCGCACATAAATAATTAAAACGAAATTTGCATATTAGTTAATTGCAATTAATCATAAGATTTTTGAGAAAAAAGGAGCGAGCCAGGAGGCCTAGTCGCCCTCCAATTTTTTGATTACTTAAAAAAGCAACTACAACTTTTAATTTTTTACAAACGTTTTCATTGGTAAAAAATATACGTAACTTACAAATTAATTTACGTAACGAACTTCTATATTCGTATGTTTTAATTGCGTGTATGAGGAGGTCTAACCCTCGTCGATACCTTGCTCTTTCCCCTAAAGCTTAAATTTTGTCCCAATTTCTTAAGAATGAGCTCCAAATTACAAAGGCCGTAGAATAAATAGTTGAAATTACTAAAAATACCTTAGCGTAAAGAGTGAGGTATAACGAGGAAGTAAGCTCCTTATATGCGTAATTTTGTTCCTTTTAAGTTTTAATGCTGCCCCTTACTTTCAGTAGAAAAACTTTTCATATTTATTTTTTCATTATTTTTTCAAATAATGCTAGAAAATCCTGCGCCCCCTTCATTTAAATTCTCTTCCCCCATGAGAATTTTCTCTATGGAAATATCCTCCCACTTAACCCCTCCTCAAATCTCCCCCTAAACAAAAAAATATCCCTGAAAACGTCCTTACACTGCCCAGTAACCATTACTACATGTAAACACTGGTCAAAGTTTGTAACTTGCAGCCCCTCCCACGGGGACCGCGGGGGAGTAAGTCATCCCTAAAGACATGGTTATTAAGTTTTGTAGACTATGGTGAAAAAATGGCTATCTTAGAATTTTGATTCGGTGACTTTTGGGGAAAATAAGCATAGGAGGGGGCCTAGATGCCCTCCAATTTTTTGGTCACTTTAAAAGGGCATTAGAACTTTTAATTTCCGTTAGAATGGGCCCTCTTGCGACATTCTAGGAGCACCCAGTCGATACGATCACCCCTGGGGAAAACAAACAACAACAAAAAAAAAAAAAAAAAACAAATAAACACGCATGCGTGATCTGTCTTCTGGCAAAAAATGCGAAATTCCACATTTTCGTAGATAGGAGCTTGAAACTTCTACAATAAGGTTCTCTGATACGCTGAATCTGATGGTGTGATTTTTGATGGGTATAACCGATCTTGATGAAACTTATATATTTAAAATCAGTATTAAAATGCGATTCTTTTGATGTAACTATTGGTATCAAAATTCCATTTTTTAGAATTTCGGTTACTATTGAGCCGGGTCGCTCCTTACTACAGTTCGTTACCACGAACTGTTTGAACATTTTAATGCTGATTTTAAACATATAAGTTTCATCAAGTTTAGTCTTACCCATTAAAAGTTGCGAGCCTGAGAAAATTTGCCCTATTTTAGAAAATAGGGGAAAACACCCCGTAAAAGTCATAGGATATAACGAAAATCACACCATCAGATTCAGGGTATCAGAAAACCCTATTGCAGAAGTTCCAAGCTCCTATCTACAAAAATGTGGAATATTGTATTTTTTGCCAGAAGACAAATCACAGATGCGTGTTTATTTATTTTTCCCCAGGGGTGATCGTATCGACCCAGTGGTCCTAGAATTTTGCAAGAGGGCTAATTCGAACGGAAATGAAAAGTTCTAGTTCCTTTTTTTCTAGTGCCTTTTTCCTAGTGCCCAAAAAAATTAGAGGGCATTTAGGCCCCTTCACACGCTCATTTTTTCCGAATGACGTCTGATCACAATTCTGAGATAGCCATTTTATTCAGCATAGTCGAAAAACCTTATAACTATGTCTTTGGGGACGACTTATTCTCCCACAGTCCCCATGGGAGGAGCTGCAAGTTACAAACTTTGACCAGTGTTTACATACAGTAATGGTTATTGGGAAATGTACGGACGTTTTCAGGGAGATTTTTTGGTTGGGAAGAGGGGTTGAGAAGAGGGAGTTATGTGGGGGAAATTTTCCATGGAGGAATTTGCCTTGGGGGGAAAAGATTCCCATGAAGGGGGCGCGGCATGTTCTAGCATTATTAAAAAAAATGAGAAAATAAATATGTAAAAGTTTTTTTCAACTGAAAGTAAGGAGCAGCATTAAAACTTAAAACGAACAGAAATTATTACGCATGTGAGGGGTTCACCTCCTCCTAATACCTCGCTCTTTGCGCTAAAGTATTTTTAGTAATTTCAACTATTTATTCTACGGCCTTGTGATTCAGGGGTCATTCTTAAGGAATTGGGACAAAATTTAAGCTTTAGTGTAAAGAACAAGATATTGACGAGGGGGAGAACCCCCTCATATACGTAATAAAAACATACTAATATAGAAGTTCGTTACGTTCAGAAACTAAAAAAACAAAAAACAAGTCTTTTAAATGAAAGTGAAGAGCGACATTAAAACTTAAAACGAACAGAAATTACTCCGTATATGAAAGGGGCTGTTCCCTCCTCAACACCCCGCTCTTTACGCTAAAGTTTTTTCCTGTTTTAAAAAGTAGAGTTGAGAGAAAGAGTCAAACTTTAGCGTAAAGAGCGGGGTGTTCAGGAGGGAACAGCCTCTTTCATATACGGAGTAATTTCCGTTCGTTTTAGTTTTAATGTCGCTCCTTACTTTCATTTAAAAACTTGTTTGTTTTTTTGTTTAATTATGTCCCAAAAGCGATCAGATTTCAGTCATTCCACTTACAATGCTCTTTTTAGCTGCCCTTTCAAGTAGATACAAGATAAAAATTCGTTGATAGCAATTTTTGTTCAAAATAATCTTAAGACTAAATATTTAAGCCCCATCCCTCAGCTACTTCGGTAAGAGCTACACATTACGTAATACGTCCATCGTTTACATATAGGATGGGTTTTAAATCCCCTGAAAAGATCAGGAGAGGGCTCGTTTAATCGGAAATAGAAAGTTCTTGTATCCCTCTTATGTGACCAAGATGATTGCAGGGCAATTATTAACATAACTTACGAATTAACTTACGTAACGAACTTCTATATTCGCATGTTTTTATTGCGCATATGAGGGGGCTCACCCCTCGTCGATACCTCGCTCTTTACACTAAAGCTTAAATTTTGTCCCAATTCCTTAAGAATGACCTCTGAATCACAAAGACCGTAGAAAAAATAGTTTTAATTACTAAAAATATTTTAGCGCAAAGAATGAGGTTATACAAGGAGGTAAATCCCTCATTTTTGTTCGTTTCAAGTTTTAATGCTGCTTCTTGAATTCAGTAGAAAAATCTTTTCATATTTATTTTTCATTGTTTTTTCAAATAATGCTAGAAAATCCTGTGCTCCCTTAATTGAAATTCTCTCCCCCCATGAGAAGTTCCTCCATGGAAATATCCTCCAATGGAACCCTCCCCCCTTAAAACTCCCCCTAAACCAAAAAAATCCATCTGAAAACGACTGTACACTTCCCAGTAACCATTACTATATGTAAACACAAGTCAAAGTTTATAACTTGCAGCCCCTCCCACGGGGACTGCGGGGGAGTAAGTCGTCTCCAAAGACATAGTTACTGGGTTTTTCGACTATGGTGAATAAAATGGCTATCTCAGAATTTTGATTCAGTGAATTTGGGAAAAAAATGAGCGTGGGAGGGGGCCTAAGTGCCCTCCAATTTTTTTGTCACTAAAAAGGGCAATATAGCTTTTGACTTCCGTTAGAATGAGCCCTCTCACGACATTCCAGGACCACTGAGTCGATACGATCACCCATGGAAAAAAAACAAAAAAAAACAAAAAAAAACAAATAAACACGCATCCGTTATTTGTCTTCTCGCAAAAAATGCGAAGTTCCACGTTTTTGTAGATAGGATCTTGAAAGTTCTATAATAAGGTTTTCTGATACGCTGAATCTGATGGTGTGATTTTTGTTAAGATTGTATGACCTTTAGGGGGGTTTTTCCCCCTATTTTCTAAAGTTAGGTATATTTTCTCAGGCTCGTAACTTTTGATGGGTAAGACTAATCTGGATGAAACTTATACATTTAAAATCAGCATTAAAATGCAATTCTTCTGATGTAACTATTGGTATCAAAATTCCATTTTTTAGAGTTTTGGTGACTATTGAGCCGTGTCGCTCCTTACTATAGTTCGTTACCACGAACTGCTTGATAGAGGTGTGGTCTTGGTGCCAGTAATTGAATGAAATTCATAATCTATGAAAACTCCAAAGTGACGATCTACACAAATACAAAACAGCAATTTTGGCCCGTGCAGAGCAAACATTCCATTCACCAAAAATTGTTGAGATTTTTGAAAGGGTACTTATATAGGCCATACTGGCGCATGGTATAAAAGTCATCCTTAAACTTACATGCCACACATGACAATTTTACCATTATTACGCACGGTTATAGAGCATCACATAGGTCAATACGAGCTATTAGGGGGGAGGGGGCTAGAAGATGTTTTATGGAGAGGAGAGACACATAGGGCATCAGAAAGCGTTAAAAAGCATTGTTAAAAACGTCAAAAAGTGTCCGAGTCTTTAGTTTCCTACTGAGAGGGGCATCAGATGGATTGGATGAACAGTTGTATAAATATAGACTAAGTTGAATATCTGTTTCGGGCCTCCCATCATTTGGAAGAATACATGTAGCCTATATAGGAATGAATACAGGATGAACCGTGCAGTATGGTAGCTGAAGGGATGAAAACTTCCCTGTTATTGTTGAAACAATAGTTTTTGCCCGCTCTTTGTGCTAAAGTTTGACTTCTTCCCCACCCCTTTTTTCAGAACGAATACTCTCACTCAAGAGCAAGGGTGTAAAATACCTTTCACGAAGTCTTAAGATTGGGAGAGGGGCTAATTGAAGCGCTTGGCGTTTAACAATAAACATTTCATTTCAAATACTATAAAAGGCAATTGGTAAGCAAGATGCTTTCAAGTATTGGTTGGCATATTTGTTTTAATCAAAGAGGTTATCAGTGAAACGCTACTAAAACTTTAGCGTACTGAGCTGGAAGTTGAGGTAGGCGGGGGCTACTCAGATAAAGAATAATTTGGTCTTAGGATTCAGTATCTCTCTTTCCTTTTATAAAAATTAGTTTGTTTCTCTATCTATTTTCATTAATTCTTTTCTTTCATTCAGATTATCAATTTAAGTGAATAAAATATCCAACATTCTTCAAGATGGATTTTCCCAAATTCCTAGATCGAGTTTTGCAATTAAATTATAGTTAATGTGTCGGTTTGTATAGCTTACTCAGTAACAAGTTTTAATAAGCAAAAATGGCAAACAGTATAAGCCAAAGAACCTGAAACAGTTGATAAACCGGTAGTCAATTTTTTTTACAAGTATAATCAGCTTATCAGTTCCCTTGTCTGGAAGATTCCCTGCAATGCCTAAGTGTAGAGCATTTATGATGTAATCTTCAGAACAAAATGACACTCAACTTTTACCTCTTGCGCAATACTACATGTTCTTGTCATTATTACTACTACTAATGAACCAATCCTGCTTCCTTACCAATATTGTTTGCTACAAACACAGACATCAAAAGGCTACAACCCAAACCAACTATCATTATAAAGAGCTACATTTTTTTACGTCGAGAGATAATTTACCATTTCAATGTGCTTGACAGGTCATTATTGTTTAGCTCAAGTGAGTAAATTTCGAACCTGAATTGTTTGACGAAATTGTTTTATAGCTTTTTTTCAACCTTCTTGCAACCCATTTGATCCCCGCGTCAATAATGACATACCTTGTTACGGAAAAAATAATCACTGTAATTAGATTTTGGTGCAACCGAACATTGCTGACGAACAATACCGGCTGGGCAAATATCTAAGACTCAATTCTGGAAATTCTCTGTGCAAAACAGAAGACAAAAGCGAATAAGGTAATGCTTCTGCTATATTTGTCAAGTCCCTAAATAGGTTCGATAGCGGCAATTGAAGCGAGTCTTTAAAAATCTTACTTCCTAATTAAACTATAATGAAAGTAAAACACTACTTAGGAGAGCTATTTGAGATAGATCCTGAAAGGAGTGAAGGGGGGAGGGCCTTATCTCATGCCTTTAAGTTTGATGAATTGTTTAGACGTCCTCAGCGCTAATAGTATATTATCGGGTTTGTTTGTAGACCCTGAAAATAATCTGAATTTTAACGTTCCTTTTTTCTTTAAAAGAATCCCTTTCTGAAAAATCGGAATGGGACGGCAACAACGAAAGAAAATTGCACAATAGTAGCTCGAGATGAAATGAAAGATCTATAATTTGCAATATAGTATAGTGACAGTAATACTAATTTTATTTTTAAGGAATTACTACAGTGTTATTTGGGTTCAAAAAAATGTAAAACAAATGTAAATAAGTTTGTAGTTATGAACTGTAGGTAAGGAGGGACTTGCCCAAAAGTAACCGAAACTGTATAAAACTGAGCTTTTACAACAAAAGTTATATAAAAAGAATTGACATGTTATGCTTATTTCAAATATAAATATTCATTAACTTTAATGTTACTCAGTGAAAACTACGAGCTACGAAAAAAATATAAGCGTATGAGAGAATTAAATAAAAAAAATACAAGTTTTTTTTAGCTTAAAGTAAGGAGCGACATTAAAACTTAAAACGAACAGAAATTACTTCATATATGAAACGGGCTGCTTCCTCATCAACACCCCGCTCTTTACGCTAAAGTTTGACTCTTTCTCTCAACTCTTCTTTTTAAAACAGTACAAAACTTTAGCGTAAAGAGCGGGGCGTTGATGAGGAAGCAGCCCCTTTCATATACGAAGTAATTTCTCTCCGTTTTAATTTTTAATGTCGCTCCTTACTTTCGGTTAAAAAAACTTGTCTTTTCTTGTTTAATTTCTAAACGTTTTTTAATCAATACATGTTTTGATTTTGGCTCTCCGCAGAGGAATAATTAAAACGAAATTTGTATATTTTTCTTTTTTTTTGCTAAATGGCTTTCTCATAGTTTTGATCGAAATTTTGGTTAACTCCGATTTTTTGGTTACTTAGAAAGGCAACTAGAACTTTTAATTTTTTACGAATGATTTTATTATTAAAAGACATACGTAACTTATAAATTAGTTTACGTAACGAACTTTTGTATTTCAATTTTTAGTACGTATATGAGGTTCACCGCCTTGTCAGTACCTCGCTTTTTACACTAAAGCTCAAATTTTGTCCCAATTCATTAAGAATGACCCCTGAACCACAAAAGCCGTAGAATAAATAGTTGAAATTACTAAAAATACTTTAGCGTAAAGAGCGAAGTATTAGGAGGAGGTGAGCCCTTCATAAGCCTTATAATTTCTGTTGCTTTTAAGTTTTAATGCTGCTCCTTACTTCCAGTTGAAAAAACTTTTTCATATTTATTTTTTGATTGTTTTTTTTAATAATGCTTGAAAATCCTGCGCTACCTTCATGGAAATTTTCTTCCCCCATGACAAATTCCTCGATGAAAAGCTCCCTCAACATACCCCCTCTTCTCAACCCCTCCCCCAACCAAAAAATCCCCCTGAAAACGTCTGTACACTTCCCAATAACCATTACTATATGTAAGCCCTGGTCAAAGTTTGTAACTTGTAGCCCCTCCCACAGGGACTGTGGGGAAGTAAGTTGTCCTCAAAGACATAGTTATTTTTTTCGACTACGCTGAATAAAATGGCTATCTCAGAATTTTGATCCGTTGACTTTGGGAAAATGATTAGCGTGGGAGGAGGCCTAGGTGCCCTCCAATTTTTTTGTCACTAAAAAGGGCTCTAGAACTTTTCACTTCCGATAGAATGAGCCGTCTCGCAACATTTTAGGACCACTGGGTTGATACGATTACCCTTGGAAAAAAAAATAAAACAGAAAAACAAATAAACACGCATCCGTGATCTGCCTTCTGGTAAAAAATACAAAATTCCACATTTTTGTAGATAGGAGCTTGAAACTTCTACAATAGAGTTCTCTGATACGCTGAATCTAACGGTGTGATTTTCGTTAAGATTCTACGACTTTTAGGGGGTGTTTCCTCCTATTTTTTTAAATAACGCAAATTTTCTCAGGCTCGTAACTTTTGATGGGTAAGATTAAACTTGATGAAACTTATATATTTAAAATCAGCATTAAAATGCAATTATTTTGGCGTAGCTGTTGGTATCAAAAATTCCATTTTTTAGAGTTTTGGTTGCTATTGAGCCGGGTCGCTCCTTACTACAGTTCGTTACCACGAACTGTTTGACTTTACTGCGGAAGTGTCAAGCTCATATCTGCAAAAATGAGGAATTAAGTATTTTTGCCAAAAAAACACCCCGAATTCGGGTTTATTTTTTATTTGTTGTTGTTTTTTTCCCCAGGGATGATCGTACTAAACCAATAGTTCTAGAAGATCACGAGAGGGCTGACACAACCGGAAATTAAATATTCTAGTGTCTCTTAAAGGACCAAAAAGATTGAAGGGCTACTAGCCCCCAAGTAGTCATCCGGTCAAAATTTTGAGATACCCATTTTCTTCAGCATAGATGAAACTTCCAATATTTAGCTATCTACTAATGACACGACCCCCCACAGTCCTTGGGGAACGGGCTGTAAGTTCTGTAATTTGCCCATTGTTTTTACATAGTATTTGTTATTAGGATATATATAGACATTTTTTAGGGTTGTGGGTAATTTTTGTAAGGGGAGAATTCTTCATGCGAAGGGAAGTTTTCGGGCATGAAATTTTCCGAGGAGAATTTTACACGGGGGAATTGGACAGAATTACTGTGCAAAATTTGTTTCATTTGTCTTTATTTTTTTGGTGACTGATTTAGTGGATAAGGATATCAAGTTGAAACTTTTAGAAACTGTTGAGGAGGAGGCACGTTTAACAAAATTAAAAGACACTATGTCTATCCAGGTTGTCAAAAGGCTGTATATATAATATAAAAAGGATCGCTAACGATTTTAGGTCTTAACTTTCAAGGTAGATTGGGCAGAGTATTGAACTAAATAAAAAAATACCTCCTTAGCCATGTTGTCAAAATGGTATATCTACAATATCACCAGACCAACGAAGCCAATCATGTTGAAGCTTTCAGAGAATGTTGAGGAGTGAACTGAATTAAATGAAAAGACATAATGTGTATTTATGTTGTAAAGAGGGCATGTCTGCAATATCTCAGGAATAGCTAAGCTTACTATGTTGATACTTTCAGGGAATGTTAAGGGGTTTGTTGAAGTAAATCAAAGGAAACTGTGGGCATCCAGATTGTGAACGAGCGTATCTGCAATATCTCAAGAACACTTAACGGCATTAAATTGAAACTTTCGGGCTATGTTGCCCTTTGTTGAATTAGATTAAAAGATACTACATAGGTGCTTCCAGATTTTCGAAAGGACATACTTGCGATTTTTCAGGTATATTATCTGCAATATATCAGGAATTACTGAAGGTGTTAAATTGAATATTTCAGGGAATGTTAAGTCAGATTTTGAACTAAATCAGAAGACGCTCTGTTGAACAAAAATATTGAGCCTTGCTAAACTTTTTGCATCCAGATTGTAAAGATCAGTGGAATCAGACTTGTTTCCGGTTGAGGTTCCCTTGGATCTAAAACTTTAATTGGAACATTTTTCTTGCCTGGAATTTTGAAAAAAATCAACATGGAATAAGAACATTTAACATTAAGAATCAATATAGCCATATTTTTCTTCTAACATTTATAGTCATTGATAAACTCCCCTTGGTTCCCCAAAATTAACTTTTAAATTTACTCGTTCTTTCCGCCCAAACTTTCAGCTGGGTTTCTTAGCCAGCAGGTTTATATCCTCCATCATTCCAGAGATATAGCAGATACGCGCTTTTGACAATCGTGATGAAAATAGTGAGTTTTGGTTTAGTTGGAAATACCCCCTCAACAATTCTTGGAATTTTCAACTTAATGAACTCAGCTGTTCCAGAGACTTCGTAGATACGCCATTTTGACAGTCTGGTTTTACATATTGTCTTTGGATTTAGCTCAAATTTTGATATTCTGAATGCACAAAGGGTTTTTTCATTCAGTTTAGATTTGAGTTCCGATTTACATTACATATGCTGTTAAGTGTTTCTGGGATGTTGCAGATACGCTCTTTTGACAAGCTCAACACACACAGCGTTCTTTGAATTAGTTCAACAGCTTCCTAAAAATTCCCTAAAAATTCAAACTAAATATCCATTAGTCGTTCCTGAGACGTTGCAGAGGCACCCTTTTGATATCCGGATGCATATGGTGTCACTTGATTTAGTTCAAAATCCCTCCCACTAATCCCCGATAGTTTCAACTTAATACCCTTAGCCATTCCTGAGATGTTGCAGATACACTTTTTTTACAATCTAGATGCAAAAAGTTTAGCAAGGCTCAATATTTTAGTTCAACAGAGCGTCTTCTGATTTAGTTCAAAATCTGACTTAACATTGTAAGGATTTATCAACAAAAAATAAGTATATAAAGTAGAACATCCATCTCACGTCACCAGAATGTTTTCATTTGCTATAGCATATTATAGAAAGACTAAAAACACATATAAATACAAAAATTTAAAAAGAGTATACAACTACTTAAGGTCTTCGATATTCATTAATTCTGAATTTCTGTAAAATATTCTGTTTTGGGGGTTTTCATTTACTATTAACACTGGCAATTCACTTATTCACTTAGGTAATTATTTGATTCTTGCTTTTCTCATTTTTAGCTTCATGGAGTTCTTTATTTTTCTTTGAAAAGCTTATTTTATGGAATTTTTTTAATAAATATCTTGTTTAACCTTAAGGACTACGAAAACAGTCTTTCAAACCATCAAATGCTTCTAAGCTTAATTACTACATTGCAAACTAACAATTTATGTTGAAGAGGCAAGGTATCTAGCATTAATATAAAAGGGGGGGGGGGTAATTTAAGCAGTGTGGTTAAGACAAGGGGTCACTGGGGATGAATTCTTCTACTTGAATTTAAGTGGGGACCCAATAAGTGTTGAAATCTAAGATTTTGTTGGCAATTATTTGGGAAACTAAAACACCCATCCGACGTAAATTCAACAGAATATTTTAGGGTTCAAGTTATTTGAAAAACTAAATTTAATTTCTATATCAAGAAAACCCTAGCAAAGAAGGGGTCCCGCATCAAGATGGTGAAGGTGTGCGATCATTTGGCCCATGGTGAAAAAGCAATTCCTTCAAAACCTGCGGCCCGCAAGTATGGTGAAGATACAAACCCTTCGAGGCCTAATCTCTCTAACCAAGGTGAGAATGTGGAGTATTCTACCATCCCAGACCAAAGCGGCAAGGATATTGCCAGCCTTTACTTAAAAGAAATCATAATCATTGAGGCCCGTAGATCGCAAAACGATATTTTTCTAGAAGGTAAATGGCTATATTACATGTATTAATGGTAAACTTAATGTTTTACGCATGGGCTACGAAACTTAGATAATTTTTTCCAGATAATAAGACATCGACAGAACCGTAGTTCAATGCTGTTGTTGTTGGCTTTGAAAGAAATAGCTAAAATAACATATTCTTTTCAGCCTTAATAAAACAGTGCCATTTCAAAAAGACAATAACTGCGTTGCTGGGGACACTGTCCGATAGTTCTGAGGGGTTTAAGGGCCTTGATTAAAAAACAGGTTTTTCAACACTGCTAAAGCAACGTACTCTTGTTCAGCTTAATAAATGGAAAATAGCTGTATTCGATAGTTTTCAGGAAGGGTGTTTAAGGGCCCAGGTCTTCGGATTAATAATATATTCTTTTTCAGGCTAATAATATATTCCCTTTCAGACTATTATAATTTTTTCAATAGATAATAAATTTTTTTTTATTTTTCCATGTTGCACCTAAAATGCCAGTGGTTGAGGATAATAATGTGGATCCTAGTTTGCTTGACGAATTGATGGGAGATTTGTTACAGGATTCCTTGGAGAAGAACCAGCCAACTTCTTCCCTGTAAGTGAAATTCTTTAAGACTCGTAACAAAATTTCAGTGCTAATGGGAAGGGGTCTCCCATGATCCTCAAAAACAGGACTATAGATCTTGTTTTCAGCTTAATAACAGCACTTAAAATGACTAAAAGAGCTTTTTATAGAAAACTGAAGAGTATAGGTCATGGCTGGAGGAAGGGAGTCAACTAGCCCCCCATTTAAGGAATCATTTCTAGTCGTTAAAATTTTCATTAGCAGTAAGGGCTCTCTACGTCCAAACGGGCATTCTAACCCTGAGTGGGCCTTACCCCCTCAAAAATTTACTTTTTTTAGGGGGGATGAACCATGTTAGCGTAGCACTCTCCCATATTAAATTTAGATACTTTCATAGCTGATCTGGGGCTTAGGAAGTACTATAAATGGGTAAATTACGAAATAACAACCGATGAGCCCGAAAAAGGACAAGCAGATCACAATTTGCCAAGTCCCCACAGTGACCATTAGAAGAAGGAACCAGGACAATTTGGAAGCTTTTCATTCCCCATATTGCCTGGATTTACTTGGTTTATTCCACCTTGCGTAATCTTCATATTTTCATAGCTGAGTTTGGAGACCTCTGCAATAGTCTTACAGGTGTTAGTATCCACTCGGATGCGATTGGCATAGTACACTCCTATGTTGGCAAGATTCGAGCCCTTCTAGACAAAAAGATTTGGGAGGAGTTGTAAGGGATAGTATTAATGCATCTATCGCAAATTTGTTTATTTAAATGAAAATTCTGGTGGAGTATATCAGCATTATGTACAAACGAAAATGTGGACACCCGATCTGCACTTGCACAATTTTCGGGATTTTTTCCAGAGTGCGTTGGTAGCATTTTTGGTAAGGCAGATAGTTATAATGAGATGAAAAGTGGTTCAGTAGTTTTATATATTGAAAGTTTTTATTTTAATGTTAAAAAATTTAGAAACAAATTTGTCTTAAGCAGCGGTAGGGGCAAGATTATTCTATCAAGAATACAGAATTGAGGGGGTTGCAAGGTGTACATCACTTTCGTCTTTATACGGCGCTTCAGTGCTTCAAGTACGCGGTAATTGTTGCAGGTCGTAGACCCATGGCAACAGATTTTACTAAGACACTTTTGGATGGTTTAGTAGTTAATAGGGGTGGGGAAGGGACAGAGTGTTCTAAAGTAGAATTTAACTGTTTAAAGGGGAAGCATCATGTAACACTTAAGGGGATAGAAATCTTCCAGAGGGATAACGATCATTTAGAGATTGGTGTTACATTTTTATGGAACAAAACATAATTCGAAGACGGTGAACGTTAAGATACAAAGGTAGTAATGTATTCGGTGAGGACTTCGTCCATCGAATAGGTGAAGCACTGGGAATGGTTTCTTCACAAGCCTGATAGCGAGTCTGATTCAATTCGACATTTCGTTTCCATTACAAATATTAGTTGGGTTTTTAGTAATAGCAAAAAGGGGATTCTTGGCACTTTCTATTGTCCAATGTGCCTTTCTAGATTCCGTACCGAATTAAAATTAAAACACCTCTTGAAGGACTTTGAGGTCGTGGGTACCAGTCGGGTGACAATGCTATCCTGCAGCTCAATAATTTCCAGAATTTGCTGTTGCAGAGCAAGAATATGACTTTAGATATCTAAGCTAAACTGATTGACTCGTTTTAAAGAACATTACGACATTGCAATCTCTTATACCGATGCACAAAGAGAATTTAGTAATACCCAGCAGTTGGTAGAGGTATTTGAGACATTGGGTGGGATGATTGTTGGGGCGCGGCCATGGTTGCACTTATAAAAAAAATGCAAATAAGACCATTTCACGGCTGCGCAATACAAATTATTCAATGATTCTATAACCAGAGAAAAAGTTGGTTATTAGAAATAAGGAAGTGAGTTGAGTTTGCAAAGCAAACATTGTTGAGGGTAATGGGGAAAAGTATGTCCGTGACCGTGATCATTTAAGTAATCCAATTTCATCGGAGAGAGTAATTCCCATGGACTTTCACATAAATCTTGTATTTTAAACTTTAAGAAGCATTACGTTCTCCTGGTTTACTTTCACAGTTTTAACTGTGGTTCGAAATTCATATTACCAGCGATGGCACGTTTGCAGAAAGGTGAAGTTGTATATGGTGCATAGGTAGATGCTTTTTTCTTATAATGTCATGCCCAAATCATCGGAGAAGCAGCAAATATTAGATTTCAAATCGAAAACAATTGATAATGGTAACGCGTACTTGAATAAATATGTTTTTTAGATTCCTATTGTTTTCTCACCAAATCAGTAAGTCTGATTTAATAATACAATTAAAGACAAGTGAAGATTTTAATAGTTTCCTCTCCTTAAACAGCGGCTTCCAGATGATGAAATGTATGGTTTATTAACGAGGAAGGGTGTTTATTCCTATGAGTACTATAACTTAAAGTCGAGGCTATTTGCTGAAAAATTGCCACCCATCGAAGCCTTTTATTATTCACTTTACTATCGTCAATGCAATACTGCCGACAATGAATTTGCTAAGAATGTATGGGCCAAGGAAGGGTATAAAACTGGGGAGGATTATTGTAAAATGCAAAGGGCAAGTGATGTATTGATGTTGTTAGATATTGTATGTAGAAACATGGATAAAACACGGAGTTTGGATTAGATTTGGGTTATTTCAGCTCCTAATTTGGTGATAAATTTAATTCTTAAAATCAGCAAAGAGAATTTAAGTCTAATCACCGACCTGGATCAGCATTCTGTCGTAGAGACATCAATGCGGGGAGGGAAGGTTTTTGCACAGATATCGTTTCCTGGAAACTGACCCAACCGGGTAATGCACCGGTGAAAAGTCGAATGCGGTTTTTCTGGATAAGAGCTCCCTTTATCCTCTGCAATGTCCCACTACTCTTTGCCTTGCGAGAATTACAAATGGCTGTGCAATCTTTGCGATCCAAGTTTCCCCAACATTGCCACTATTGAGGAGAATTGACCGGAAGGGTGGTTTTTTGAATTTGATTGTGGAATACCAGTGGAACTTCATGACTCGGTAAAGGAATTTGCTTTTCTCGTGCATAAACAGGCGGTGTCAAAGGACTCACGGACACGCGCACAGGCTGCTAAAATAAAATAAAGAGTTCTAAAATAAAGGAATCAACGCTAAAATGTAAAAGAACGATTTTATCGATGCAATTTCACAACAAGTGAGTTAGCAACAATGACTCACTACATTAAATATATTTACATAAATAAAATTTTAAACACTTTTTTACACAAGATAAGCACTAGAGAAAAACGACAAAAATTAAGCACTTAAACATTAAAAACACTTAGAAAATGACATCTACACATAAAATCGAGCTCCTCGAAAGGGGGCACGGGAGCCACGGTGGCCACTGACCGAATGTCAGATCCCCTCGGAGGGCGTAGTGGCCACCAAAGGCGATGGGTGGGGCCAGGGCCGGGAGTTGTAGAGATTAAAAAATAGTAAAATATTAAACAATTTTTAAATACAACAACGGTTTCACCTTATGCAAACACGGGACATACATACAAAAATATATAAAAAAAACACTAGAGAATTCTGCTGAGATGGAGGCTGAGATGAAACAGATCTTCCTCCCTCTAACTATTGGATTCTTTCAAGAACTAAACGATGTCTGTACTCTAAACATACATCCCAGTCCAAATTGAGAAAGTGACCGTGTGGGAGTGCCTTCAAATCATCTGCAAATTTATATACTCTGTTCGTTATGGCTTCAATGGCAATTTTCTCAATCCTAACCGTGTAGTTTTTAAATTTTAAAGAGCAAATTGCCATGACCTTCGCTCTTGGAAAAAAATTATTTTCTACATAGTATCATTAGACACTCATGTCGAAATTTTCCTTTTCATACTGTTTAGGCACCCCCTTACAGACTTTTTTGATTTCCTGATATTTCGTTTGCAAACAGTACACCTTTGGACCTGTAGGTAATGCATTGGGGATTAATACACTCCCCATCTTGGATTTTAGATATAAGAAACTATTTGTGACCTTGCTATTCACTAGTTCTGGGCAAATAGACTCGTCCCAGCTGGTATAGTCCATTCATGAGCTAATGTGCTCACCATTTTCCAGAGCGAGTCTGCAACCCCGTAATAAAGTTGAGCTGGTCCCTCCCCTGGCCAATGTAGCTTACACAAATTGTAATAAAAATCCAACATGAGTTTTTTGGAAGTCTCTAAAATTGCGCTACCAGCAGCAATATTTTTATTTAAAACTACACTTTCTTTTTCTATGCAAAAGGACTATATTGGAACTTATGATCATAAGTAACGTAAAGTTCGGATCGGTAATGATTCAAGCTCATTCTTTTGGATTTGTTACAACTTCACAGCAACTCCTATAGCGCACACTCTTATAAGTATTACCGGAATCTGAATTACTGTCGTTTGAATTACTGATTGTTGACTGACGAAAGTGTCGAAGTATGGCTTCTGAACAAATTGGAGGGCTCTATGATTTGGATTTGTTACAACTTCATAGCAACTCCTATAGCGCACACTCTCACAAATATTACCGAAATCTGAATTACTGACGTTTGAATTGCTGATTGTTTACTGACGGAAGTGTCGAAGTATGGCTTCTGACCGAATTGGAGGGCTCTATGAATCATTGTGAACCTGAAACCGGTGGCTAGTATCCACTGCAAGAGAACGCAGTGCACAAAAATATTCTGTTTTGGATGACGGTGGGCAATAAGCTTTTGTTTTGAAGATGTCCAGTGAATACCCACATCCTCTAACAAAGAATTATTATTGGAACTCAGTGATTCCTTTGAAACCAGTCTTTTTAAGCCTAGGATGTCAAAATCCTTTACTGAGTCATGAAGCTCCACTGGTATTTCATCTTCAGTTTCGAAAAACCACCCCTGCGGTCAATTCTCCTCAACGGTTGCAATTTCAGGGAAATATGGATTACAAGGATTGTCCACCCATTGGTAATTCTCACAAAGCAAAGAGTAGTGAGACATTGCAGACAGATAAAGTGATTATATATTCATAAAACCGTATCCGAATTTTCACCGGAGAGTTGTCCAGTCGGGTCAGTTTCCAGAATAAAATATCAGTGAAAAATGTATTCTCACTGCATTGATCTCTCTACAAATAAGTGCTCATCCACATAGGTAATCTCTCTACAAATAAGTGCTCATCCACATAGGTGATCAGACCTATTTTCTCTTTACTGATTTTAAGAAATAAATACATCACCAAATGAAGAGTTGAAAAATTTTAACCTTAATCCAACCAAAATTCCTCATAGATTTTATCCTTGGTTTTACATACAATATCCAAGAACATCAATACATCACTTGCAACGTAATTTTACAATATTCCTCCCCATTGTTATATTCTCCCTTGGCCCAGAATTTCTCAGAAGACTTTTAGTCGGCAGTGATGCATTGACGATCGTAAAGTGAATCACAAAATACTTCGATAACTGGCAATTTTTCCTCATATAGCCTCGAGATGGAGCTGGGCTCAAACCGGTATATGCCCTTACACGTAAAAAAATTTTACATTTCATTATCTGGAAAGCACTGTTTAAGGAGGGAAAAACTATTAAAATCGTCTTTTTTTTGTTCTTGAATCAATTGATTTAGTTATTTGGCGATTAATCTATAGGAATCTAAAAAAAAATATTTTATTCCAGTATGTGTTACCATTATCAATTGTTTTCCATTTGAAATCTAACAAAAGCAGCTTTGCAGAATTTTAGGGTAGGAAGTTATAAGAAAAAGAACCCTCTACCAATGTGCTATCTAAAACTTCACCTTTCTGCAAACGTGCCAACACTGGTACTATGAATTTCAAATCTTCGTTGGAATTGTGAATATAAACTCGTAGAGAATGTAGTTGCTAAGTGTTTAAACTATGTACGTATGTAAAACGATTTGCGTACCAGTCCACGAAAGTTACTCCACCCGATAAAAATAGATTACTTAAATGATTATGGGTACGGACTAGCGTTTCTCCACTACCCTCAACAAATTTCCCCTTACAAACTCATCACATTTCCTTAATTTTAATAACCAACTTGTTCTCTGGTGATACAGTCATTGGATAATTTGTATTGCGCAGCCGTGAAATTGACTTATTGACAGTTTTAATAAGTGCAACCCTGGCCACCCCACACAATCTCCCCCCCCCAATGCCAAAATATCCCTTGGCTAGCCCTTCTTGGATGACCATTCTTGGCCAAGGTTTTCCGTAATAGAAATTAAATATAGTTTTTCAAATAACTTGATCCTTAAAATCTTAGTTTTCCATTGAATTTAAGTCGAATAAATGTTTTATTTTACCAAATAATTGCCCTCAAAATTTTAGTTTTCAACATGTTTTGTGGTTCCACTTAAATTTAACTAGAATAACCTATCCCTATTGCCCCCTCCACTCCTTCTTAACGATACTGCTTACATTCCCCCCTTCTACATCATTGTTAGAAACCTACCCTCTCCAAATTAAATTGTTATCTTTCAATATAGCATTTAAGCTTAGAAGAATTTTATGGTCTGAAAGACTGTTTTCGTGGTCTACAAGGCTAAACAAGACAATTATGAAAAAAACTTTTCCGTAAAATTAGTTTTCAAAGAAAAGTAAGGAACCCAATTAAACCAAAAATGAGTAAAAATAGAATCAAACATTCTACCTAAGTGTATTTGACTGTTAATAGTTACTGGATAGCCGCCCCCCCAAAAAAAAAACAAACAAAAAATATTTGACAGAAAACTGAGAATTTATGAGTACCGTACACCGTAAATGTTTTTATTCCCTGATTAGGTTTTTGCTTTTATCTGTTATATATGTTTTTATTCTTTTATAAATTGTTATGGTAAATGAAAGCATTCTGGTGTGGGATGTTCTATTCTTCATGTCTATTATTTGCAGATAAGTCTTTGCAGTTGAGCTACAAAAGTTCTATACAACACCGTTTAAATGCAATATAAGAACATTCTGAAATAAAGATTTTAGTATTAGTTTTTTCATCCAATGGTTTTATCACATCCTCCCCCAATAAATTTGAGTTTAAAAAAGCCATGGTTAGCCAAAAAAATTTGGATTCAAAAATGACTGCATACCCCCTCTTACTTCAACTGTACGGGAAGACGGGTCTCACAGAATAATTTATTATTACACTCAAAAAGGACAGCTCTCCAATTTCTCGCATGGAATCATCGCTAAAATTTCAATCAATTTTACCAACATCTCTTAATTTTAGCAGAAAATGAATATGTTTTTTCCTTTCAAAAATTGTTGCTTTTTACAAAGAATACATGCCTTTCTGATAGAAATTATTTGAACGGTGTCAATTTGTCCCAAACAAGGAATGTATGAATGGACTCCTATTTAAATTGAGTAACGGTAGGATGCTTGCAGAAACTTCTAGGGCATGTTATAACTAAGCTTTAACCCGTATACCTGTTTATGGAGTTTTAACCCATCTGTCGGAATAAGCCTCAATTCTTCAATGCGATTTAAAAGGGGACAACTTTTGACGATAACAAAGAAAATTACCCGGTTCATTACCCGCTATGACAATAATAATCTCTTTCATAAACCTGTTTGTTCCATAACGGTAATCCTTTGTCTTTTAGTAGTAATACATGACGGGACGGCTCTGTCTGTTACCAGCAATGAAAATAAAATCTAAAACAAAGGGCAAGTGTACCACCACAAAACCTAGGTTATCAAGTAAACCTTGGATTAAGATCAATTTTTTCAACCTGGAGTTACTTGACTGGTGGGCCCTGAAGAATTTTTTCCCGCATCCTAAGGTTTGTAAGCAATCTCCCATTTTGTAACAACTAAAGAAAAAAGTAGTATTACGTAACAACCAACTTCCTATTGTATTACGTAACAAACAGGGGTACATAATCAATACCAACGTCTTCAGGGATTAGCAACTTCAAGTGTACCCCATTTGGCTGTGATCAACGTCAGTTTAGCGTCATTACTACTGGCATTTTCTTTTAATACAATTATTAAAGTATTTCGTGGGACGAATAATGTCTCTCCAAGAAACCTTATGCAAGATATGTCTCAAACAAAGCTAGAATCGCTTCTGGATGCCTTACAACCCAAAGAATTTAGGGAGAAGGCAAAAAACTAAGAGCAACATGAATAATAGATAATTTGAAAAAAAAAATTATTGAAACAATTGTAAAAAAAATCATGCTATCGGTTGTAAAAACCCCAAAGAGCATCTGGTGTGGTTGGGTTTCTCCTATAAGGAACTGTTCTTTTATTGACTTTGTTTGAAAGCTAAAAGATCCGTGGATACCTTAATGTCTAGATGCCTAAGCTAGAAATATTGAACTATTGTATTTTCACGGGGGGAGGATTCCTCCGAGTACGCCACTCTTTGGAAATGACAAGCTCTAGAAAATATCACTCCTTTTGTCGAGCCTTGAAATTTGGTTTTTTTTTTCCTCTCGTGCTCAACAAAGACAAATTTACCCCTACTTGTTCCCTAGGCTAAAACAGTCTTGCGAACTATATTGCTTGAATAATTTTATTATCTGAGGAAATTTTGAAAATTAGATTCTCTGTAAAACTTTGGTCTTGGTTGTTCTCTCAACTAAACCAACCTTGAGTACTTTCATAGGCTATAGCCTCTGCTATAGCGTTAATTACATTGCAGTAAAAAGCATTGTTCCTTAAATGTATTATTTTTCTATCAATAAATCACTTCTTGGGGAAAGGGTGGTCAGAGAAATTTCTATTGGGGCTTAATCGATCGAACATGAAAAGTTCTAGTGCCTCTTTAAAGATTCAAAAGTTAATAGAGGGCAACCAGCCTCCCTCCCATCTTTCTTTATCCACAACCTCCTCGTAGCCTGACAAGACATATGATCAGAATTTTGGGATAACCGTTTGTTCAAGATAGTCGAGAGACTCGACAAATATACCCTTTTGAGGCATGATCCATGCTACACCTCGGGTAAAGGCAAAAACAAAGACAATTGCCATTGTCTACAAATACAGCCGATTACCACTTGCCAATTGTTTTGGTGGAAAAGGGGTATATGTTTGATCTTGTGTTTGCGATAGGCTTGAGATTTTCAGGGGTCTTTTTCTAGGCAAACAGAATCACTCATTTACGTGAGGGATAGGGAAACTGAAAATGACCCGGCAAGTTTTTTTTGTCCCTGGTCAAATTGAAACACGCAGTCCTAAGTCTTTGAACAAAGAGAAATCTAATATGCAACAAATTTCTGTGATCAGCTCAAGATTTTTGTCCATAAGTCTTTTGGCAAAGGCAGAAAGACATCAGGAAAATAGAAAAATATATCAAACTCCCGGAAACAGGTGTTAGGAGGCCATGAAATGGGCAATAAGTGTTTGTCCCTTATAGATTTCTATCTTGCAGCCACAAGTCCCTAGGCCGAGGAGGAAACCGTAAATAAAAAGGATTTTGGAAGCTCGGTACTCCTAAGACCGAAGACTCCTTGACCGAATTGGAGGGCTCTATGAATCATTGTGAACCTGAAACCGGTGGCTAGTATCCACTGCAAGAGAACGCAGTGCACAAAAATATTCTGTTTTGGATGACGGTGGGCAATAAGCTTTTGTTTTGAAGATGTCCAGTGAATACCCACATCCTCTAACAAAGAATTATTATTGGAACTCAGTGATTCCTTTGAAACCAGTCTTTTTAAGCCTAGGATGTCAAAATCCTTTACTGAGTCATGAAGCTCCACTGGTATTTCATCATCAGTTTCGAAAAACCAACCCTGCGTTCAATTCTCCTCAACGGTTGCAATTTCAGGGAAATATGGATTACAAGGATTGTCCAGCCATTGGTAATTCTCACAAAGCAAAGAATAGTGAGACATTGCAGACAGATAAAGTGATTATATATTCATAAAACCGTATCCGAATTTTCACCGGAGAGTTGTCCAGTCGGGTCAGTTTCCAGAATAAAATATCAGTAAAAAATGTATTCTCACTGCATTGATCTCTCTACAAATAAGTGCTCATCCACATAGGTAATCTCTCTACAAATAAGTGCTCATCCACATAGGTGATCAGACCTATTTTCTCTTTACTGATTTTAAGAAATAAATACATCACCAAATGAAGAGTTGAAAAATTTTAACCTTAATCCAACCAAGATTCCTCATAGATTTTATCCTTGGTTTTACATACAATATCCAAGAACCTCAATACATCACTTGCAACGTAAATTTTACAATATTCCTCCCCATTGTTATATTCTCCCTTGGCCCAGAATTTCTCAGAAGACTTTTAGTCGGCAGTGATGCATTGACGATCGTAAAGTGAATCACAAAATACTTCGATAACTGGCAATTTTTCCTCATATAGCCTCGAGATGGAGCTGTAACACTCAAACCGGTATATGCCCTTACACGTAAAAAAATTTTACATTTCATTATCTGGAAAGCACTGTTTAAGGAGGGAAAAACTATTAAAATCGTCTTTTTTTTGTTCTTGAATCAATTGATTTAGTTATTTGGCGATTAATCTATAGGAATCTAAAAAAAAAATATTTTATTCCAGTATGTGTTACCATTATCAATTGTTTTCCATTTGAAATCTAACAAAAGCAGCTTTGCAGAATTTTAGGGTAGGAAGTTATAAGAAAAAGAACCCTCTACCAATGTGCTATCTAAAACTTCACCTTTCTGCAAACGTGCCAACACTGGTACTATGAATTTCAAATCTTCGTTGGAATTGTGAATATAAACTCGTAGAGAATGTAGTTGCTAAGTGTTTAAACTATGTACGTATGTAAAACGATTTGCGTACCAGTCCACGAAAGTTACTCCACCCGATAAAAATAGATTACTTAAATGATTATGGGTACGGACTAGCGTTTCTCCACTACCCTCAACAAATTTCCCCTTACAAACTCATCACATTTCCTTAATTTTAATAACCAACTTGTTCTCTGGTGATACAGTCATTGGATAATTTGTATTGCGCAGCCGTGAAATTGACTTATTGACAGTTTTAATAAGTGCAACCCTGGCCACCCCACACAATCTCCCCCCCCCCCCAATGCCAAAATATCCCTTGGCTAGCCCTTCTTGGATGACCATTCTTGGCCAAGGTTTTCCGTAATAGAAATCAAATATAGTTTTTCAAATAACTTGATCCTTAAAATCTTAGTTTTCCATTGAATTTAAGTCGAATAAATGTTTTATTTTACCAAATAATTGCCCTCAAAATTTTAGTTTTCAACATGTTTTGTGGTTCCACTTAAATTTAACTAGAATAACCTATCCCTATTGCCCCCTCCACTCCTTCTTAACGATACTGCTTACATTCCCCCCTTCTACATCATTGTTAGAAACCTACCCTCTCCAAATTAAATTGTTATCTTTCAATATAGCATTTAAGCTTAGAAGAATTTTATGGTCTGAAAGACTGTTTTCGTGGTCTACAAGGCTAAACAAGACAATTATGAAAAAAACTTTTCCGTAAAATTAGTTTTCAAAGAAAAGTAAGGAACCCAATTAAACCAAAAATGAGTAAAAATAGAATCAAACATTCTACCTAAGTGTATTTGACTGTTAATAGTTACTGGATAGCCGCCCCCCCCCCCCCCAAAAAAAAAAGAAAACAAACAAAAAATATTTGACAGAAAACTGAGAATTTATGAGTACCGTACACCGTAAATGTTTTTATTCCCTGATTAGGTTTTTGCTTTTATCTGTTATATATGTTTTTATTCTTTTATAAATTGTTATGGTAAATGAAAGCATTCTGGTGTGGGTTGTTCTATTCTTCATGTCTATTATTTGCAGATAAGTCTTTGCAGTTGAGCTACAAAAGTTCTATACAACACCGTTTAAATGCAATATAAGAACATTCTGAAATAAAGATTTTAGTATTAGTTTTTTCATCCAATGGTTTTATCACATCCTCCCCAAATAAATTTGAGTTTAAAAACGCCATGGTTAGCCAAAAAAATTTGGATTCAAAAATGACTGCATACCCCCTCTTACTTCAACTGTACTGGAAGACGGGTCTCACAGAATAATTTATTATTACACTCAAAAAGGACAGCTCTCCAATTTCTCGCATGGAATCATCGCTAAAATTTCAATCAATTTTACCAACATCTCTTAAATTTAGCAGAAAATGAATATGTTTTTTCCTTTCAAAAATTGTTGCTTTTTACAAAGAATACATGCCTTTCTGATAGAAATTATTTGAACGGTGTCAATTTGTCCCAAACAAGGAATGTATGAATGGACTCCTATTTAAATTGAGTAACGGTAGGATGCTTGCAGAAACTTCTAGGGCATGTTATAACTAAGCTTTAACCCGTATACCTGTTTATGGAGTTTTAACCCATCTGTCAGAATAAGCCTCAATTCTTCAATGCGATTTAAAAGGGGACAACTTTTGACGATAACAAAGAAAATTACCCGGTTCATTACCCGCTATGACAATAATAATCTCTTTCATAAACCTGTTTGTTCCATAACGGTAATCCTTTGTCTTTTAGTAGTAATACATGACGGGACGGCTCTGTCTGTTACCAGCAATGAAAATAAAATCTAAAACAAAGGGCAAGTGTACCACCACAAAACCTAGGTTATCAAGTAAACCTTGGATTAAGATCAATTTTTTCAACCTGGAGTTACTTGACTGTTGGGCCCTGAAGAATTTTTTCCCGAATCCTAAGGTTTGTAAGCAATCTCCCATTTTGTAACAACTAAAGAAAAAAGTAGTATTACGTAACAACCAACTTCCTATTGTATTACGTAACAAACAGGTGTACATAATCAATACCAACGTCTTCAGGGATTAGCAACTTCAAGTGTACCCCATTTGGCTGTGATCAACGTCAGTTTAGCGTCATTACTACTGGCATTTTCTTTTAATACAATTATTAAAGTATTTCGTGGGACGAATAATGTCTCTCCAAGAAACCTTATGCAAGATATGTCTCAAACAAAGCTAGAATCGCTTCTGGATGCCTTACAACCCAAAGAATTTAGGGAGAAGGCAAAAAACTAAGAGCAACATGAATAATAGATAATTTGAAAAAAAATTATTGAAACAATTGTAAAAAAAAATCATGCTATCGGTTGTAAAAACCCCAAAGAGCATCTGGTGTGGTTGGGTTTCTCCTCTAAGGAACTGTTCTTTTATTGACTTTGTTTGAAAGCTAAAAGATCCGTGGATACCTTAATGTCTAGATGCCTAAGCTAGAAATATTGAACTATTGTATTTTCACGGGGGGAGGATTCCTCCGAGTACGCCACTCTTTGGGAATGACAAGCTCTAGAAAATATCACTCCTTTTGTCGAGCCTTGAAATTTGGTTTTTTTTTTTCCTCTCGTGCTCAACAAAGACAAATTTACCCCTACTTGTTCCCTAGGCTAAAACAGTCTTGCGAACTATATTGCTTGAATAATTTTATTATCTGAGGAAATTTTGAAAATTAGATTCTCTGTAAAAACTTTGGTCTTGGTTGTTCTCTCAACTAAACCAACCTTGAGTACTTTCATAGGCTATAGCCTCTGCTATAGCGTTAATTACATTGCAGTAAAAAGCATTGTTCCTTAAATGTATTATTTTTCTATCAATAAATCACTTCTTGGGGAAAGGGTGGTCAGAGAAATTTCTATTGGGGCTTAATCGATCGAACATGAAAAGTTCTAGTGCCTCTTTAAAGATTCAAAAGTTAATAGAGGGCAACCAGCCTCCCTCTCATCTTTCTTTATCCACAACCTCCTCGTAGCCTGACAAGACATATGATCAGAATTTTGGGATAACCGTTTGTTCAAGATAGTCGAGAGACTCGACAAATATACCCTTTTGAGGCATGATCCATGCTACACCTCGGGTAAAGGCAAAAACAAAGACAATTGCCATTGTCTACAAATACAGCCGATTACCACTTGCCAATTGTTTTGGTTGAAAAGGGGTATATGTTTGATCTTGTGTTTGCGATAGGCTTGAGATTTTCAGGGGTCTTTTTCTAGGCAAACAGAATCACTCATTTACGTGAGGGATAGAAAAACTGAAAATGACCCGGCAAGTTTTTTTTGTCCCTGGTCAAATTGAAACACGCAGTCCTAAGTCTTTGAACAAAGAGAAATCTAATATGCAACAAATTTCTGTGATCAGCTCAAGATTTTTGTCCATAAGTCTTTTGGCAAAGGCAGAAAGACATCAGGAAAATAGAAAAATATATCAAACTCCCGGAAACAGGTGTTAGGAGGCCATGAAATGGGCAATAAGTGTTTGTCCCTTATAGATTTCTATCTTGCAGCCACAAGTCCCTAGGCCGAGGAGGAAACCGTAAATAAAAAGGATTTTGGAAGCTCGGTACTCCTAAGACCGAAGACTCCTTGACCGAATTGGAGGGCTCTATGAATCATTGTGAACCTGAAACCGGTGGCTAGTATCCACTGCAAGAGAACGCAGTGCACAAAAATATTCTGTTTTGGATGACGGTGGGCAATAAGCTTTTGTTTTGAAGATGTCCAGTGAATACCCACATCCTCTAACAAAGAATTATTATTGGAACTCAGTGATTCCTTTGAAACCAGTCTTTTTAAGCCTAGGATGTCAAAATCCTTTACTGAGTCATGAAGCTCCACTGGTATTTCATCATCAGTTTCGAAAAACCAACCCTGCGTTCAATTCTCCTCAACGGTTGCAATTTCAGGGAAATATGGATTACAAGGATTGTCCAGCCATTGGTAATTCTCACAAAGCAAAGAGTAGTGAGACATTGCAGACAGATAAAGTGATTATATATTCATAAAACCGTATCCGAATTTTCACCGGAGAGTTGTCCAGTCGGGTCAGTTTCCAGAATAAAATATCAGTGAAAAATGTATTCTCACTGCATTGATCTCTCTACAAATAAGTGCTCATCCACATAGGTAATCTCTCTACAAATAAGTGCTCATCCACATAGGTGATCAGACCTATTTTCTCTTTACTGATTTTAAGAAATAAATACATCACCAAATGAAGAGTTGAAAAATTTTAACCTTAATCCAACCAAAATTCCTCATAGATTTTATCCTTGGTTTTACATACAATATCCAAGAACATCAATACATCACTTGCAACGTAAATTTTACAATATTCCTCCCCATTGTTATATTCTCCCTTGGCCCAGAATTTCTCAGAAGACTTTTAGTCGGCAGTGATGCATTGACGATCGTAAAGTGAATCACAAAATACTTCGATAACTGGCAATTTTTCCTCATATAGCCTCGAGATGGAGCTGTAATACTCAAACCGGTATATGCCCTTACACGTAAAAAAATTTTACATTTCATTATCTGGAAAGCACTGTTTAAGGAGGGAAAAACTATTAAAATCGTCTTTTTTTTGTTCTTGAATCAATTGATTTAGTTATTTGGCGATTAATCTATAGGAATCTAAAAAAAAATATTTTATTCCAGTATGTGTTACCATTATCAATTGTTTTCCATTTGAAATCTAACAAAAGCAGCTTTGCAGAATTTTAGGGTAGGAAGTTATAAGAAAAAGAACCCTCTACCAATGTGCTATCTAAAACTTCACCTTTCTGCAAACGTGCCAACACTGGTACTATGAATTTCAAATCTTCGTTGGAATTGTGAATATAAACTCGTAGAGAATGTAGTTGCTAAGTGTTTAAACTATGTACGTATGTAAAACGATTTGCGTACCAGTCCACGAAAGTTACTCCACCCGATAAAAATAGATTACTTAAATGATTATGGGTACGGACTAGCGTTTCTCCACTACCCTCAACAAATTTCCCCTTACAAACTCATCACATTTCCTTAATTTTAATAACCAACATGTTCTCTGGTAATACAGTCATTGGATAATTTGTATTGCGCAGCCGTGAAATTGACTTATTGACAGTTTTAATAAGTGCAACCCTGGCCACCCCACACAATCTCCCCCCCCCCCCAATGCCAAAATATCCCTTGGCTAGCCCTTCTTGGATGACCATTCTTGGCCAAGGTTTTCCGTAATAGAAATTAAATATAGTTTTTCAAATAACTTGATCCTTAAAATCTTAGTTTTCCATTGAATTTAAGTCGAATAAATGTTTTATTTTACCAAATAATTGCCCTCAAAATTTTAGTTTTCAACATGTTTTGTGGTTCCACTTAAATTTAACTAGAATAACCTATCCCTATTGCCCCCTCCACTCCTTCTTAACGATACTGCTTACATTCCCCCCTTCTACATCATTGTTAGAAACCTACCCTCTCCAAATTAAATTGTTATCTTTCAATATAGCATTTAAGCTTAGAAGAATTTTATGGTCTGAAAGACTGTTTTCGTGGTCTACAAGGCTAAACAAGACAATTATGAAAAAAACTTTTCCGTAAAATTAGTTTTCAAAGAAAAGTAAGGAACGCAATTAAACCAAAAATGAGTAAAAATAGAATCAAACATTCTACCTAAGTGTATTTGACTGTTAATAGTTACTGGATAGCCGCCCCCCCCCCCCAAAAAAAAAAAAAAAAAAAAAATATTTGACAGAAAACTGAGAATTTATGAGTACCGTACACCGTAAATGTTTTTATTCCCTGATTAGGTTTTTGCTTTTATCTGTTATATATGTTTTTATTCTTTTATAAATTGTTATGGTAAATGAAAGCATTCTGGTGTGGGATGTTCTACTCTTCATGTCTATTATTTGCAGATAAGTCTTTGCAGTTGAGCTACAAAAGTTCTATACAACACCGTTTAAATGCAATATAAGAACATTCTGAAATAAAGATTTTAGTATTAGTTTTTTCATCCAATGGTTTTATCACATCCTCCCCCAATAAATTTGAGTTTAAAAAAGCCATGGTTAGCCAAAAAAATTTGGATTCAAAAATGACTGCATACCCCCTCTTACTTCAACTGTACCGGAAGACGGGTCTCACAGAATAATTTATTATTACACTCAAAAAGGACAGCTCTCCAATTTCTCGCATGGAATCATCGCTAAAATTTCAATCAATTTTACCAACATCTCTTAATTTTAGCAGAAAATGAATATGTTTTTTCCTTTCAAAAATTGTTGCTTTTTACAAAGAATACATGCCTTTCTGATAGAAATTATTTGAACGGTGTCAATTTGTCCCAAACAAGGAATGTATGAATGGACTCCTATTTAAATTGAGTAACGGTAGGATGCTTGCAGAAACTTCTAGGGCATGTTATAACTAAGCTTTAACCCGTATACCTGTTTATGGAGTTTTAACCCATCTGTCGGAATAAGCCTCAATTCTTCAATGCGATTTAAAAGGGGACAACTTTTGACGATAACAAAGAAAATTACCCGGTTCATTACCCGCTATGACAATAATAATCTCTTTCATAAACCTGTTTGTTCCATAACGGTAATCCTTTGTCTTTTAGTAGTAATACATGACGGGACGGCTCTGTCTGTTACCAGCAATGAAAATAAAATCTAAAACAAAGGGCAAGTGTACCACCACAAAACCTAGGTTATCAAGTAAACCTTGGATTAAGATCAATTTTTTCAACCTGGAGTTACTTGACTGGTGGGCCCTGAAGAATTTTTTCCCGCATCCTAAGGTTTGTAAGCAATCTCCCATTTTGTAACAACTAAAGAAAAAAGTAGTATTACGTAACAACCAACTTCCTATTGTATTACG
Organism: Artemia franciscana; assembly: GCF_032884065.1. NCBI lineage: Eukaryota > Metazoa > Arthropoda > Branchiopoda > Anostraca > Artemiidae > Artemia > Artemia franciscana. The sequence goes on along the minus strand of NC_088876.1, from coordinate 22,169,501 downwards.
TAACAAACAGGTGTACATAATCAATACCAACGTCTTCAGGGATTAGCAATTTCAAGTGTACCCCATTTGGCTGTGATCAACGTCAGTTTAGCGTCATTACTACTGGCATTTTCTTTTAATACAATTATTAAAGTATTTCGTGGGACGAATAATGTCTCTCCAAGAAACCTTATGCAAGATATGTCTCAAACAAAGCTAGAATCGCTTCTGGATGCCTTACAACCCAAAGAATTTAGGGAGAAGGCAAAAAACTAAGAGCAACATGAATAATAGATAATTTGAAAAAAAAATTATTGAAACAATTGTAAAAAAAAATCATGCTATCGGTTGTAAAAACCCCAAAGAGCATCTGGTGTGGTTGGGTTTCTCCTCTAAGGAACTGTTCTTTTATTGACTTTGTTTGAAAGCTAAAAGATCCGTGGATACCTTAATGTCTAGATGCCTAAGCTAGAAATATTGAACTATTGTATTTTCACGGGGGGAGGATTCCTCCGAGTACGCCACTCTTTGGGAATGACAAGCTCTAGAAAATATCACTCCTTTTGTCGAGCCTTGAAATTTGGTTTTTTTTTTCCTCTCGTGCTCAACAAAGACAAATTTACCCCTACTTGTTCCCTAGGCTAAAACAGTCTTGCGAACTATATTGCTTGAATAATTTTATTATCTGAGGAAATTTTGAAAGTTAGATTCTCTGTAAAACTTTGGTCTTGGTTGTTCTCTCAACTAAACCAACCTTGAGTACTTTCATAGGCTATAGCCTCTGCTATAGCGTTAATTACATTGCAGTAAAAAGCATTGTTCCTTAAATGTATTATTTTTCTATCAATAAATCACTTCTTGGGGAAAGGGTGGTCAGAGAAATTTCTATTGGGGCTTAATCGATCGAACATGAAAAGTTCTAGTGCCTCTTTAAAGATTCAAAAGTTAATAGAGGGCAACCAGCCTCCCTCCCATCTTTCTTTATCCACAACCTCCTCGTAGCCTGACAAGACATATGATCAGAATTTTGGGATAACCGTTTGTTCAAGATAGTCGAGAGACTCGACAAATATACCCTTTTGAGGCATGATCCATGTTACACCTCGGGTAAAGGCAAAAACAAAGACAATTGCCATTGTCTACAAATACAGCCGATTACCACTTGCCAATTGTTTTGGTGGAAAAGGGGTATATGTTTGATCTTGTGTTTGCGATAGGCTTGAGATTTTCAGGGGTCTTTTTCTAGGCAAACAGAATCACTCATTTACGTGAGGGATAGGGAAACTGAAAATGACCCGGCAAGTTTTTTTTGTCCCTGGTCAAATTGAAACACGCAGTCCTAAGTCTTTGAACAAAGAGAAATCTAATATGCAACAAATTTCTGTGATCAGCTCAAGATTTTTGTCCATAAGTCTTTTGGCAAAGGCAGAAAGACATCCGGAAAATAGAAAAATATATCAAACTCCCGGAAACAGGTGTTAGGAGGCCATGAAATGGGCAATAAGTGTTTGTCCCTTATAGATTTCTATCTTGCAGCCACAAGTCCCTAGGCCGAGGAGGAAACCGTAAATAAAAAGGATTTTGGAAGCTCGGTACTCCTAAGAATTTAGCCCAAAAAGCACCAAGTAGTTTTTATGATCGGCTCTAGCTCTATGCCATGAAAATCTTGGGTCAAGAGGACTCTAATGTATATTAAATAAAAAAAAACTAGTTTTTTAACTGAAAGTACGGAGGGATATTAAAACTTAAAACGAACAGAAATTACTCCGTATATGAAATGGATTGTCCCCTCCGCAATCCCTCGCTCTTTACGCTATAGCTTTTAATTGTTTTAAAAAGTAGAATTGTGGCAAAGAGTAAAACTTTAGCGTAAACAGCGAAGGGATTGCGGAGGGGACAACCTATTTCATATACGGAGTAATTTCTGTTCGTCTTAAGTTTTAATGTCACTCCTTACTTTCAACTAAAAAACTAGTTTTTTTATTTAATTTCTGAACGTTTTTGAATTAATTCATGTTTGATTTCGGCTCTCCGCACATAAATTATTAAGATGAAATTTGTATATTAATTAATTTTTTTTGGCAAAATGGCTTTCTCTTAATTTTGATCAGACAATTTTGAGAAATAAGGGGTGGGGAAGGTTGCCCTAGTTGCCCTCCGATTTTTCGGTTACTTAAAAAAGCAACTAGAACTTTTAATTTTTAACCAACGTTTTTATTAGCAAAAAATATACGTAACTTAAGAATTAACTTACGTAACAAACTTTTCTTTTATTTTTATTATGTATACGAGGGGGTTTTTGTACCCTCGTTAATACCTCGGTCTTTACACTAAATCGTAAGTTTTGTCCCAATTCTGTAAGAATGACCCCTGAATGAGAAAGGCCGTAGAATAAATAGTTGAAATTACTAAAAATACTTTAGCATAAAGAGCGAGGTATTTATCTCCTCATAAATACCTCGCTCATTATGCTAAAGTATTTTTAGAACCCCTCATATGCGTAATAATCTCTGTCCGTTTTAAGTTTCAATGCTACTCCTTACTTTCAATTGAAAAAACTTTTTCATGTTTATTTTTTCAATGTTTTTTTTTTTATAGTAGCCTAATGCTAGAAAATCCTGCGCCCTTTTCATTGAATTTTTCTTCCACCATGACATATTCCTCCAAGGAAAGATCCTCCTACATAGCTTCCTCCCCTCAACCCCACCCCCCAAACCAAAAAAAAATCCCTCTGAAAACGTCTGTACATTTCCGAATAACCATTAGGCTACTGTATGTAAACACTGGTCAAAGTTTGTAGCTTGCAGCCCCTCCCCCAGGGATTCTGGGAAAGTAATTCATTCCCAACGACATAGTTATTATGGTTTTCGACTATTCGGAACAAAATGGATATCTCGAAATTGATCCGTTGACTTTGGGAAAAAATGAGCGTGGGAGGGGGCCAAGGTGCCCTCCAATTTTTTTTGTCCCTTAAAAGGACACTAGAACTTTTCATTTCCGCAAGAATGAGCCCTCTTGCGACATTCTAGGACCGCTTGGTCGATACGATGACCACTGGGAAAAAGGAAAAAAATAAAATAAACACGCACCCGTGATTTGTCTTCTGACAAAAAATACGAAATACCACATTTTTGTAGATAGGAGCTTTAAATTTACGCTTTATGGTTCTCTGATACGCCGAATGTGATGGTGTGATTTTCGCTAAGATTCTATGACTTTTAGAGGGGTTTCCCCCCTATTTTCCAAAATAAGGCAAATTCTCTTAGGCTCGTAACTTTTGATGATAAAGACTAAATTTCATGAAACTTACATATTTAGAATCAGCATGCAAATTCGATTCTTTTGAAGTATCTTTTAGCATCGAAATTCCGTTTTTTAGAGTTTCGTTCACTATTGACCGGGTCGCTCCTTACTACAGTTCGTTACCACGAACTGTTTGAAAATGTATAATGTATAAAAAAGAGAAAAACCATATTGGTTCCCTCCGAAAATGGTCAAACAAGGATAAGAAAAAAATTTTCTCCGAACGTTCAAACGTATAAGTTCCTGGGTTAAGGGAATCCTCAAGCCCTATAAACAATCTAGGTTGGGGGTACAGACATTCAAGAACTAGGGCCATATTTTGTTTTTGGATTGGCATGACAATTATATCTAAAAAATCTTCAGTCACAGGAACCATAATTTACAAAAATAAATTGGGATTAGATATTAATTCGTCCGAAAAGCAGGACTCAAAAAGAGCCAAAAACTTCTCTTTCCCCTTTAAAGTTTAAAATCGTAAGTGTCTTACCAGATGGTCTCTAACGTGAAGAAAAAAATTAGTTTCAAAATTGTGGCCCAAAAAAGGACTTTCTTAGCAGATTGGTTTGAAATTTGAAAGATTTTTACTTTGGCTGAGAGGATTGCACACACTTGTTAGGAAAAGCAGGGTCGTAAGGGCCCATGGATGGGTCAAAAGCATTATGTCCCTGATTAGTTTGAAACTTGAAGCTGCAAGTCCCCAGGCCAAGAGGAGCTTAGAATAAAGAAGTTGTTTAGGGCCTGTTCCAAAAAATTCCCCAAATTTTTTCTCTGATTGACTCAAATATTAAATTCTTAAGACTTTCGGTCAAAAGGAGCAAAACACACAAAGGCAAAGAGAAAAAAAATATCACTTTCCCTGAAAAAGAATCAGAAAATGGTCATTTCTTTAATAGCACAAAACTTGCACCCGTGAGTTGTTAGGCCAAGGGGACCCTAGTGTAAGGAAGATTCAGATGATGGTTGCGGGGCTGATAAAAATGATACAAGAAGTTTTTTTCAATTGGTTTGAAATTATATCTGAATTTATTTGGGTCAAGAGACCCCAATTTACAAAAAAAAATTAAAATGCAGTTCAAAATACAACATTTATTCTTCAGAAAGTTGGTTTCAAAACAGGGACAGCAAAGTTTTTGTCTAAATAGATTGAAATTTAAAGGAATATGGCCCATGGCCAGTTGGACCCAAATGTTAAACAAAAATATTAGACTAAATGTATTGTAACCCCTCCCCCTTCAAAAAAAGGTGATATCAGAGGGATGAATTTAGAGGGCCCAGGAATGGGCCAAGAAAATATGATTTCATTTATCAATTTGAAAATGACAGCCATAACTGGAAGGATCAAGAAAAACGTAATGTAATAAAATTCGCCAAATCAGCTTCCTCCCCCCTCAAAAAAATATGGAGTTGGATTTGGAAAACTAGAAATTTACTTTTCTTGGTCGTCTTTAAAGTTAAATATTGACAGGACCAAAAAGACCTTAATGATGTTGGGAAACTTGAGAAAAATTAGGTTATAGCGATTTCTGACTTACCAAAATACCTTACAGACTATTACCTAACGTAACGTATCACCGGTCAAATATAATATACCATTTAAATATCCTTTAAATTTACTTCGCTTAAAATTAAAGCTGCGGTTATTCAAATCTTACATTGCAAACCCGAATTTGTCAAACAGTTTGTGGTAACGAACTGTAGTAAGGAGCGACCCGGCTCAATAGTAACCGAAACTCTAAAAAACAAAATTTCGATACCAATATTTACATCAAAATAATAGCAATTTTACGCTGATTTTAAATATATAAGTTTCATCAAGTTTAGTCTTACCCATCAAAACTTACGAGCATGAGAAAATTTGCCTTATTATAGAAAATAGGGGGAAACACCCCTAAAGGCCATGGAATTTTAACGAAAATCACACTATCAGATTTAGCTTATCAGGGAACCCTTCTATAGAGGTTTCAAGCTCCTATCTACAAAAATGTGGAATTTTGTAATTTTTGCCAGAAGACAGATCACAGATGCGTGTTTATTTCTTTGTTTGTTGTTTTGTTGCTTTTTTCCCAGGGGTGATCGTATTGACCTAGTTGTCCTAGAGGTCACGGTTGGGCTCATTCTAATGGAAATTAAAAGTTCTAGTGGCCTTTTCAAGTAACCAAAAAATCGGTGGGCAATTGGGGCTCCTCCCCCGCTCCTTTTTTCTTAAAATCGTCCGGTCAAAACTATGAGAATGTCATTTAGCCAAAAAAATTAATATGCAAATTTCGTTTTAATTATTCAAGTGCGGAGAGCATAAATCAAAACGTATTGATCTAAAAACGTTCAGAAATTAAATAAAAAAAACAGGTTTTTTTAACTGAAAGTAAGGAGCGACATTTAAACTTAAAACGAACAGAAATTAATCCGTATATGAAAGAGGCTGTTTCCTCATAAACGCCCCGCTCTTTAAGCTAAAGTTATTTTTTTCTGTTTTAAAAAGTAGAGTTGAGAGAAAGGGTCAAATTTTAGCGTTTTTTTAATTAGTGGTGGAAGATATTGTTCCCCCTCCGTGAAAAATTCTTTTCCCACACGAGAAATTTATAAATGGAAAGATTCTCACACGTAATTAAAATTCGCGACATTTGCGGAACTAATTTTGTAAGGCATAGTAACAGAACAATCAAAGAGGTCGAAACCATTCTTATGAAAACCATAATCACAAGTTGAGTAATTCTCAAATGACTGAAATGAATGAAAGAAAAGATCTTTAAAAGATATACTTAATAATTTAGGTTTGTTTTAAGTTTTAATCTTATTCCTCACTTTGAGTTGGAAAAAACTTGTTTTCTTTATTTAATAACAGCCACAAGCCGAACAAATACAACATCTTTGGTTATTATCACATAAAAATCATAGTTATGAAGCTGCTTAAGGTAAAACTAAATGCTAAGGTTGGCCGGAAAATAACACAAACAAGCTATTATTTTACAAAATTTGAACTTTAGCGTAAAGAGCGAGGTATTGACGAGTGGACAAATTTCCACTTATACTTAATATAAGGGGCTCGCCCCCTCGTCAATAGCCTATTCTTTACGCTAAAATTCGAATTTTCTTTCAGTTCTTTAAGAATGACCCCTGAATCACAAAGGCCCTTAAATTAGAATAAATAGCTCTTTTGAAATTACTAAAAATACTTTAGCCTAAACAGTGAGATATTGACGAGGAGAAAAACCCCCACATATACTTAATAATTATTTTCGTTTTAAGTGTTAATGTTACTCCTTACTTGCGGTTAAAAAAACTTGTTATTGTTTATTTAATTTCTTCTTTTTTTAAATAACTCTTTGATATCCAGTGCCGCCTAAATAGAAATTATCTTTCCCCATGAGAAATTACTCCATGAAATTCCCACTTAACCCAATCTCCCAACCCCCCCAGAAAAAATCCTCCCTGAAAACGTCTGTGTACTTATCAATACCAAATACTATAACATGTAAACAATGGGAAAAGTTCATTGCTTGCAGCCTTTCACCCGGGGTCTGTGGGGGATTAAGTCTTCCTCAAAGACATAGTTATTAGATATTTCGACTATGCTGAAAAATGGCCCGATTTTTTTTTTGTCGCTTAAAAAGGGCACCAGAACTTCCAATTTCCGTTTGAATGAGTCCTCATTCAACTGAATGAGAAATAATAATAAACATATATAATATATATTCAATAAAAAATAAACAGATAAAATAACTTCTAAGAAGCCAGAGAATTTTTAACAATTTTATGGAACAAACCGAATGAATGGCACCTTTGAGCTGATCCGGGCAACTTATTCTATACAATATGACTCGTAATTAAAGGATTACAATCTGGCATTACACAAGTAGTAAAAGGAACTTAACATGATTTTTGGTATTTCGAAGATTATAATTGTTCTGATCAGAGGTAAAAGATGGCGGAACATTTAGGGGATTGGGGAGGTCACCATAAAGCTGAGAAAAAGTAAAACGTGTAAACGGAAGAATATACAGTGACTAGATCAAGTACTGGGATAACTCCTTAACGATTAGTTTCCTTAATGAGGTTTCTAGCTTTATTGTAAACCTTTGAAAGTGGTTTTAACAATGAAGGAAAGGTTGACATACAAATTATTGGACAGTAAGGAACGTAAGATTGGATAAAGCAGTGAAATGTGTTTTCAAAATTGATCCAGGGAAAATATGTTTAAGTTTCCTTAAAATACCGACTTCTGCATATTTTAATTATAATCAAATCAATGCGACGTTTGAAGACAAGTTTTCATCAACAAGAATGCCCAAAAAACGAGCATATTGATCTTTAGATTTATGAATTATCCCATTTGGCTGGTGAATTTCTGATAACTGGGGATAAATCTGAGAAACATGCAAAAATATCAAAAAACTGGACTTCGAAAAATTTAACGCAGGATAACTAGCATCAAGCCATATCATTACTCTCTCAAACAAATTTTCAAAATTTAATCAAAGCTCTGATACGCAATTTCCCGAAGTGCCAAGTCAAACAAGTCCATCAGAAGATGATGAACTATAGTTGGCACTATGGACAAGGGAAGGTTTAGGATAACACAGTCTACAGCAGTTAATAAGTTTATGATTTTTTACTACATAAAAAATATCATTGACATAAATCAAAAATAGCACAGGCCCTAAAACTGACCCCTGAGGGACGCCAAAATTGACTTATCAGAGTAAATGGAAAGGTGGATTGATAAAAATTATCCTGTTATTCAAATAAGACTGAAACCAAGACAATACATTGCCCCTAATGCCAGAATGAGACATTTTCGATAGAAGAATTCCATGGATTAAGGAATCGAATGCCTTACGAATATCCAGGAAAATAGCAGCAGGAATTAATCCCAAATCTTATGCAGAATGTATAAAATTCAAAAATGTCATACAGGTATGTTCAGTGGAGTGTTTCATTCGGAAACTGAATTGAAAATCATGGCAAATTTTTTTAGATTCTAGAAAAGTAAGGAGACGAGAGAGCATAGTATTTTCGAAGATTTTACTAAATGGTGGTAAAATTGAAATTGGTGGATAATTTGCTGGATCATTTCTTGGTCCAACTTTATGCACCTTTATACTTATAAAGTTGTATCTAAATTTGTTGACACGTTCGGACTCCTTGGGTACCATGATTAGCAAGTTGCTTCTTCATCAATCCTAAGGCTGCCGATCCGACTGGGGAAACAATGTAGATTATTTATATTTGGTCTGGCCAAGATATTAAAATTAGTAATATCTGGATCATGTATAAGCTACATTTTGAAAACAGAAATTTGCTTAATTTTGTCCTTTCAAACAGTTCGTGGTAACGAACTGTAGCAAGGAGCGACTTGGCTCAATAGTAACCAAAACTCTAAAAAACGGAATTTTGATACCAATAGTTACATCAACAATGCCGATTTCAAATATATAAGTTTCATCAAGTTTAGTAGTACCCATCAGAAGTTACGAGCCTGAGAAAATTTGCCCTATTTTAGAAAATAGGGGAAACACCCCCTAAAAGTCGTAGAATCTTAACGAAAATCACACCATCAGATTCAGCGTATCAGAGAACCCTACTGTACAAGTTCCAAGCTCCTATCTACAAAAACGTGGCATTTTGTATTTTTTGCCAGAAGACAAATCACGGATGCGTGTTTATTTTTTTTTTCTCAGGGGTGATCGTATCGACCCATTGGTCCTAGAATTTTGCGAGAGGGCTCATTTGAACGGAAATGAAAAGTTCTAGTGCCCTTTTTAAGTGACCAAAAAATTGGAGGGCACCTAGGCCCCCTCTCACGCTCATTTTTTTCCCAAAGTCGTCGGATCAAAATTCTGAAATGGCCATTTTTTTCAGCATAGTCGAAAAACCTTATAAATATGTCTTTGGGGACGACTTACTCCCCCACAGTCCCCGTGGGAGGGTCTGCAAGTTACAAATTTTGACCAGTGTTTGCATATAGTAATGGTTTTTTGGGAGTGTACAGACGTTTTCAGTGGGATTTTTTGGTTGGTAGGGGGGTTGAAAAGAGGGGGTTATGTGGGGGATACTTTCCATGAAGGATTTTGTCATGGGGGAAGAAGATTTCCATTAAGGGGGCGCAGCATTTTCTAGCATTATTTAAAAAAAAACAATGAAAAAATAAATATGCAAAAGTTTTTTCAACTGAAAGTAAGGAGTAGCATTAAAAATTAAAACGAACAGAAAATATTACGCATGTAAGGGGTTCACCTCTTCTTAATACCTCAATCATTACCCTAAAGCATTTTTAGTAATTTCAACTATTTATTCTACGGCCTTTGTGATTCAGGGGACAAAATTTAAGCTTTAGTGCAAAGAAGTATATGACGAGTGGGTGAACTATCTCATATACTTAATAAAAACGTACGAATATAGAAGTTTTTTATGTAAGCTAATTCGTAAGTTACATATATCTTTTACTAATGAAAACATTCGTAAAAAACTAAAAGTTCTAGTTGCCTTTTTAAGTACCCAAAAAATTGGAGGGCAACTGGGCCTCCTCCTCCTCCTTTTTTCTCAAAATTATTCGATCAAAACTATGGGAAAGCCATTTAGCCAAATAAATAAATATACAAATTGCGCTTTAATTATTCATCTGCAGAGAGCCGAAATCAAAACATGGATTAACTAAAAAATGTTCAGAAATTAAATAAAGAAACAAGATTTTTTTTAACTGAAAGTAAGGAGCGACATTAAAACTTAAAACAAACAGAAATTACCCCGTATATGAAAGGGGCTGTTCCCTCTTCAACGCCCTGCTCTTTACGCTAAATTTTTTACTGTTTTAAAAATTAGAGTTGAGAGAAAGAGTCAAACTTTAGTGTAAAGAGCAAGGCGTTGAAGAGGGAACAGCCCCTTTCATATGCGGGGTAATTTCTACTCGTTATAAGTGTTAATGCCGCTCCTTATTTTCAGTTAAAAAAAACTTGTTTTTTTTATTTAATTCTTTTAAACACTCTGTGACTTTTTTTATTACTTGAGTGGCCAATGAAACTAAAACACTTTTCCTAAAATAAAAAAAAAAAGTTCGATGTAAAACATTTTTTAAGTTTTGGGCTAGAAAAATGTATGAAAAGAGTTCCAAGAAAATTCTCAGATTCCAGCAAGTCATAGAAAATGCAAGATATAATTCGTGTAAAAAAAAAAAAATAAGTATGACGTATTCCCATTTTAAACAGCTGCACAATTTCTTCAGAAATTTGAATAATATCCAAGCTCACCCCAATCTATATGACTGTGATATTTTCGAAATAAAATGCTTTTTATTAAATCTAGGCTTTCTTTAAAGTTAATTTCTTTGTTTCCAATGTTTCGAGAAAGCCAAGTCAGCGACATAGATATTGCTCTAATTTCTAGGAAACCTCACATATCATTTAGACATGTGTTTAAAATCCTTGCATACCATCACAAGCATTTCCCTGCTATAAATTTTCAAAATCTCTTATAAGCTAATATTTTATCCAATATAACCCGCATCCTTGAATTTGAAATCTACGTATAAGTCACAAAACGTATTTCTTTGATATTACTGGAGCATACATGTTTTTGCATCAACATTATACTTACATTCAAAAATTATGTAGGTGTAGCTAATAATCAAATTTTTATGATGCTGCTGAATGTTTTTTAATCAAAGTACAAACCCTCATTACCAGAGTCTATCCTTATTTTACTGCAAGTTGAATTTCTTTTGAGATATATACACCCATTTTTGTCGTCAAATCATCTTGAGATAGAGTTTTATTTTCTACAATAGTATATTGAAAAATTCAGCTAAGCGGACTAATATACAGCTCCTATGTGTCTAGTTATTTTATTCTCTACCATCCCCCCCCCCAATCAGAACGATTCAATAAGCCCTTTTAAGGTTTACCACACTTTGAGGAAGCTTAAATCCAGAAAATTTATTTGTCCATTTTCAATTTTTCATTTGAAATAGCATATTTTTCTTAATTTTTATATCATGCTTTTCTACGGTGTAGCCCTGTAACAAAAAGACGAGGAGGGGGACATAAGATCGCCTAATATTCTCGAATTAAAAAAAAAATACTAGAACTGAAAATTAATTTTCTTGAGTAGTCTTTTCACACATTTTACGACGTATATGAGTGGGGTTGCCCCTCCCTTATTCCACCTCACTTTTTACGCTAAAGCTTGACTTTTTGTTCTAATTATTTAAGAATGACTTAAGAAAAACAGTTTTAATAGAATAATAAGCTTTTTTTAAAGCTCAGAAATACTTTAGCGCAAATAGCGAGGTGTCGAGGAGGTGGTAATCCTTTCATATCCGTTTTAACATCTGAACGTTTTGAGTTTTAATGTTACTCCATAATTTCAGTTGAAAAAAACTTTTTTTTTTATATTTAATTTCTGATCGTTTTTTGAATAAAGCCGGGTAATCCAGCTCCCCTTCCTTGGAAAGTCCCTTCCCCAACGAAAAATTTATCCGTGGGAAGGTGCTCCCATGTGACACCCCTCCGTCTGAAAATATCCCCAGAAAGTATCTGTATACTTCCCAATATGTATACCCCCATAATGTATACTTCCCATATTATATATGAACAATGGACAAAGGTCATAGCTTGTACTCCTTCCCTCATGGGCTCTGGGAGGTGAAGTCATCCTCAAAGACACACACACACACATATATATATATATATTTATATATATATATATATATATATATATATATATATATATATATATATATATATATATATATATATATATATATATATATATATATATATATATATATATATATATATATATATATATATATATATATATATATATATATATATATATATATATATATATATATATATTAGGTTTTTTGACTATGTTTAACAAAATGGCTATCTCAAAATTTTGACCGGAAGACTTTTGGGAATGTTGGCGCGGGAGGGGGGCTAGTTGCCCTCAAATCTGTTTTGTCACTTAAGAAGGGCACTTTGATTTACTGCTGCTAATATGTGTCTCTCTTTTCAACACCTCTTGGTGTGTGTCATAATTAAATAAAAGTATAGAAGGACCTGTTGATCTCTGAAACCTAATAAATATGCTCGTTCTAAGGTATTCTTAATCATTATCAGCACTTAACACTAAAAAAAAATAAATGTAACGAGAAAATAGCAAGAGTGAAAAATTTAACAACAAAAAAAAAACGTAACAAAAAGTTTTAAAAAAATGATAAGAGAGATGATTCTCTCTTAATGATATGATAAGAGAGATGAGTCCAGCAGAGAGCAAAATCTTAGGTACAACAAAAGGTAATTAATAAGCCTTGAAGAAACCCAATATGCATAAAAATTATAATTTCAATGTAATATTTTTTTAAATATCTTTTTAAAATAAACCAAATTGCTAGAATTTGTTGGTTCACCATTTAAATTGTTCAAAGCTGTAGCTTCTTCTCCCTATTAAATAAAAAAAAACTAGTTTTTTTTAACTGAAAGTAAGGAGCGACATTAAAACTTAAAACGAACAGAAATTACTCCGTATATGAAATGGGTTGTCCCCTCCGCGTCCCACGCTCTTTACGCTAAAGTTTGACTCTTTGCAACAATTCTACTTTTTAAAACAATTAAAAACTTTAGCGTAAAGAGCGTGGGACGCGGAGGGGACAACCCATTTCATATACGGAGTAATTTCTGTTCATTTTAAGTTTTAATGTCGCTCCTTACTTTCAGTTAAAAAAACTAGTTTTTTTTATTTAATTTCTGAACGTTTTTAAATTAATGCATGTTTGATTTTGGCTCTCCGCACATAAATTATTGAAATGAAATTAGTATATTAATTTATTTTTTTGGCTAAATGGCTTTCTCTTAGTTTTGATCAGACGATTTTGAGAAATAAGGGGTGGGGAAGGAGGCCTAGCTGCCCTCCAATTTTTTGGTTACTTAAAAAGGCTACTAGAACTTTTAATATTCAACGAACGTTTTTATTAGTAAAAAATATACGTAACTTAAGAATTAACTTACGTAACCAACTTTTATATTCTTATATTTTTATTATGTGTACGAGGGGGTTTGTACCCTCGTTAATACCTCGCTCTTTACACTAAATCGTAAATTTTGTCCCAACTCCTTAAGAATGACCCCTGAATCAAAAAGGCCGTAGAATAAATAGTTGAAATCACTAAAAATATTTTAGCATAAAGAGCGAGGTATTTATCTCCTCCTAAATACCTCGCTCTTTATGCTAAAGTATTTTTAGAAACCCTCATATGCGTAATAATCTCTGTTCGTTTTAAATTTCAATGCTATTCCTTACTTTCATTTGAAAAAACGTTTTCATGTTTATTTTTTCATTGTTTTTTATAGTAATGCTAGAAAATCCTGCGCCCTTTTCATTGAATTTTTCTTCCCCCATGACATATTCCTCAAAGGAAAGATCCTCCCACAAAGCCCTCTCCCATCAACCCCACCCCCCAAACCAAAAAATCCCCATGAAAACGTCTATATGTAAACATTGGTCAAAGTTTGTAACTTACAGCCCCTCCCTCAGGGATTGTGGGGGAGTAAGTCATTCCCAAAGACATAGTTATTATGGTTTTCGACTACCCTGAACAAATTGGCTATCTTAAAATTTTAATCTGTTGACTTTTGGAAAAAAATGAGCATGGGAGGGGGCCTATTTGCCCTCCAAGTTTTTTGGTCACTTAAAAAGGACACTAGAACTTTTCATTTCCGTTAGAATGAGCCCTCTCGCGACATTCTAGGACCACTTGGTCGATAAGATGACCCCTGGGAAAAAAAACAAAAAAAAAAAACAAATAAACACGCACCCGTGATTTGTCTTCTGGCAAGAAATACAAAATTCCACATTTTTTAGATAGGAGCTTGAAATTTTTGCAATAGAGTTCTCTGATATACCGAATGCGATAGTGTGATTTTCGTTAAGATTCTATGACTTTTAGGGGATGTTTCCCCCTTTTTTCCAAAATAGGACAAATTTTCTCAGGCTCGTAACTTTTGATGACAAAGACTAAATTGATTGAAACTTATATATTTAGAATCAGCGTAAAAATTCGATTCTTTTGATGTATCTTTTAGCATCAAAATTCCGTTTTTTAGAATTTCGTTTACTATTGAGCCGAGTCGCCCCTTACTACAGTTCCTTACCACGAACTGTTTGAAAAGAAAATAATTCGGTATTTCGGGGCTTCTGACATTATTACTCCTTTGCGGAAGTTAGGCTCAAAATTGAAAAAGGATTATATTTTTTCTCTGGGCCCCTTCCACCTCTTAGTTCGTTTATTTTCCCGTTAGTTTTCACCTGTTTTCGCTTGATAGTTGTGTTATCTCTTAGCAGTTCTTTCGTTAGTTGAGTTATGGTTGTGGTATATATGTTTTATCGCTCGTATAGTTGTGTTATTTTCAAATTATACTCCATAATAGAGAGGCTCCGAACACCCAGCATTGTATGTTAAGCTCTTAATTTGACGTTTTTTTCTAACGTGACCACATTCGTCCTGCGCCCTTTTCATTGAATTTTTCCCCCATGGCATATTTCTCCAAGGAAAGATCCTCCCAATAGCCCCCTCCCTCAACCCTACCCCCAAAACCAAAAAAAAATCCCCCTGAAAACGTATGTACACTTCCCAATAACCATTATTATATGCAAACACTGGTTGAAGTTTGTAACTTGCAACCCCTCCCCCAGGGACTGTGGGGGAGTAAGTCATCCCCAAAAACATAGTTATTATGATTTTCGACTATGCTAAACAAAATGGCTATCTCAAAATTTTGATCCGTTGACTTTGGGAAAAAAATGAGCGTGGGAGGGGGCCTAGATGCCCTCCAATTTTTTTGGTCACTTAAAAAGGGCACTAGAACTTTTAATTTCCGTTAGAATGAGCCCTCTTGCGACATTCTAGGACCACTTGGTCGATACGATGACCCCTGGGAAAAAAAAAAAAAAAAAACAAACAAATAAACACGTACCCGTGATTTGTCTTCTGGCAAAAAATGCAAAATTCCACATTTTTGTAGATAGGAGCTTGAAACTTCTACAGTAGGGTTCTCTGATACGCTGAATCTGATGGTGTCATTTTCGTTAAGATCCTACGACGTTTAGAGGGTGTTTTCCCCTATTTTCCTAAATAAGGCAAATTTTCTCAGGCTCGTAACTTTTGATGGCTAAGACTAAACTTGATGAAACTTATATATTTAAAATCAGCATTAAAATGCGATTGTTTTGATGTAGCTATTGATATCAAAATTCAATTTTTTAGAGTTTTGGTTCCTATTGAGCCGGATCGCTCCTTACTACAGTTCGTTACCACGAACTGTTTGATAAATAAAAGAGAGTGCTGAAATGGTAATGAGAGCCTGTGGAGAGAACTTTTAATTTCCCTTTGAATGAACCCTTTTCCGATACTCTAGGATTATACATTCGATGCCATCACCCTTGGGAAAAAAAATTAACACGCTTCCGTGATCATACTTAGGCAAAATGCAAAATTCCACTGTTTTGCAGTTGAGAGGTTAAAAATCCATAATAGGGTTGTCAGATACGTTGAATCTGATTGTGTGATTTTTGCTAAGAATCCTTGAATTTTAGAAGGTGTTTCCCCCCTTTTTCTATCTTCAGACAAATTTATCGGGCTCGTAACTTTTCATGAGCAACATTAACCTTAATGAATGTCATATATTTGGAATCGGCATAATAAGCCGATTCTATTAATATGTATATTGATGTCAAAATTTCTTTTTAGACTTTCAGTTACTATTGAGCCACGTCGCTTCTTACTTAAAGTTCATTATCACGAACTATTTGGTACAGGGAAGATAGCATGGCTTCTTTCATTCATGCAAGACTGCATTTACTGGCAATGCTCATTCAACATGTCACAACGTGCTCATCTTTCTCTTCTGTTATAAAGGCACTAGAATTCACGGCATAAGAAAGGCATTTTCTCCTTAAAAATGGCTCTAAAACTCTCGATTTTTATTCATATAAAACCTCTTTCAAAATGTTTTTGACTACTGGTTCTTCACGGTCACACTTGATAAAACAAACACACACACACACACACAAACACACGCACACACACACACACACACACACACACACACACACACACACACACACACACACACACACACACACACACACACACACACACACACACACACAGACACACACACACACACACCGGCAGCACGAAAAATACAAATGTTCTTACTTACATAATTGGAGAACAAATTTCGTTAAGGAAATCTTAGCCATTCAACAATTTTATTATGGAGCTTTCATCATGACTATATCTCTTTTGGCTCATGTTTTCCCCCTTTTTATGTATTCCCTGAAACAAGTTCCCCTTTTTGTCAAAATTTCCTTATGCTAGTGGCTTTGGCTGGGTACTTTTAATTTAAAACAATTGGTTTTCTTAAATGCTAAATTTCATGGTTATCTTTTTTTTATCAGTATCTATTCTTTTTCTTGGGCGGGGGGGGGGGGTTATTTACCCCTGCAATAAAAAGTTTCTTGTGCTAATAAATTTTTATTGGTTAGTTTCAAATTAATAAATTTGGAGCCACCATAAGCAGCAATTTTTCTTGTGTTTAAATTGTTATCTAAACTACCTTGTAGTCTCTTTTTCCATTGACACGGGGCACTCTTTATTCTATAATGGAGAGTAGGTGTATTTTCTAAAGAGAATTATTTAGAGAGTACAAGAAGTTTCCTTGATGTTCTTTTTGTTTAAGAAAATTCATAGCAGCACAAAAAAGAAAATAAACGCCTTATTTTTTTGCGATTGAACCCTTCAATCTTAAGTTGCCTACTAAACCAGAGTAATGGTAAAAAAAAACATTATAACAATTAAAATAAATTAATCAAACAGTTTGTGGCAACAAACGCCAAGTAAGGAGCGACTCGGCTCAATAGTAACCAAAACTCTAAAAAAACGGATTTTAATATCAATAGGCACATCAAAAAAAACAGCTTATAATCCTGATTTAAAATATATAAGAATCAACAAGTTTGGTTCTACCCATCAAAAGTTACGAGCCTGATAAAATTTGCCTGATTTTTAAGATAGGGGAGAAACACCCCATAAAAGTCAAAGAATCTTGATGAAAATCAAACCCTCAGATTCAGAGTACCCAAGTAGAAGTTTCACTGTAGAAGTACCATACAGTACCTTGCTGTAGAAGTTTAAAGCTGCTATATACGAAAATGCGTAATTTTGCTGTTTTTGCTCTTTGCCAGCTCAATTTTGCATGTGGAGATGTTCCGGTGGAATTATCTGGGGCTATTTTCCGCGTATTTGGATTTCAGAAAAAAAATTACCGAAGGGGGCATTTCCGGAGCGATCGAGAAACCGACTAGAGTTTAAAATATGTTCTCAAATGAAAGTATTCTAAGGATAGTTTTTCAGGCTGAATAGTCCGCAAGAAATTTTACAAGGAGGGGGAATCTCAGCGAAGGGTGGAACTATCTGGAGGAAACTTGACGGAAGAGGGTGGTTGTACTTTAATTGGATGGAATTTTCACGCAAGAGTTCCCCATGAGGAAGTGTTTATCTAATGAAGGCTGAGCCAGATTTCCCTGCATTATTTGAAAAACGAACAGAAATTAAATAGAAAAAGAACAAGTTTTTCTTAACTGAAAGTCAGGAGCAACATTACAACTCAAAACGAATAGAAATTATTCCATATATGAAGGGTTGCCAACTCCTCAATACATTGCTCTTTACGCTAAAGTTCGACTGTTTTGTCCCAATTTTTAAGAATGGCTACTGAAACACACATTTTAATTAGAATAGGAAGCTTTTTTAGAAATGCTAATACCTTTAGGGTAAAGATCAATGTATTGAGGAGGGGGCAACCCTTCATATATGGAATAATTTCCGTTTTTCTTAGTTTTAATATTGCTCCTTACTTTCAGTTAAAAAAAAAACTTTTTTTGTTTAATAAATCAAAAATTGACATTGTTTAAGCATTTGACAGCACTTGGTATCTTGATAGCTTGCTTTGAATTGAAGTTTTTCGCATATATCTTCGAAAAATTATAAATAAGCGTCTTTGTGTGTCTGTAAGCAATTTTTAATAAGCAAATTTTACCGCAACACTCCTTCCGTGAAATTGAAACTATAAACTTATTGACAATAAACACCCAAGTTACAACAACTAATAGCAACTCGGAAGTCTGCAATACCACTAATTTCACTTGCCTCATAAAAACTAAATTCAATTTCTTAGAATTTTGCTCTAAATTTTAAAGGCTTTTTAGCACCGTAAAAAGAAAATTATGAAGCTCAATGCAGTTCAAATGTTTGAATTTGACACCTTACTGAATTTTCAATTCATTAATCATCGATTATAAAATAATAAAGTTACAATAAAATTTTGATTTTTAGCATCTTTGTGGTGTTTCGGGCATATGAACTTGGAAAACCAAACATTCCGAACTAAACTATATTTTCAGCAAAGTCTTATTCAGTCTAAAACTGGTCCCATTTATTTTTATTTAATGTTTGAGAAACACAAAGAGGGAAATCTGTATTTTGAAAATTTTTAATCATTTTTTTTAATTTGGCTAATTTTGAATTAAATTGGGGCTTACTAAAAAAAAAAAAAAAAGGATGTTTCTTTTACTCTGGAGCCTAAGCATTCTCATTGAGTCCCTAAAGACTTATTCTGCAGCTGATCACTTGAATTTCATCAATGTTTTTGTTTGCCAATAAATGAGTTAGATTTATGTTAAAAAACAAAAATAAATAGAAACGTAAGCTTAAAAATGAGATAAGGTGATATATGATAACTGAAACACCTTTTATCATAATAAGTAAACAGAAATAAAAAAAGAAATAACCACAAACACGAAACATGGAATGATTATCCAATGTGATCAAGCAGAATAACCAGGCAAAATGTTGGTATTATATAGCTGTTTTTATATTTAGATATTTTTTTTTAAGTTAGTAGCAACAAATCTAGAAGATAGGCCATTCATAAGTGAAACATATTTCTTAACTATAATATAAATTAAAATTACGAAGATTGATTTTCTCCAAGACGAAATATTTCGGATGCGTTCAGGAGCATGGTAAAAGAAGATGTGATAACTTCGTTGTGGATATTGAAATTAGTGTTAGATCTGGTTTTACTCCTAAGTATCTTGGTCTTTCTGTATGGAATTCCCTTCCTGTGAGTCTTAGGATGGCTGAGCACCTCCCACAGCTTAAAAAAAGATTAAGAAAGTATTTCTTGGGGAATTAGATTTTTAGTTTTTTATTATTTATTTTTTTTTTTTGGGGGGGGGGGGGGGTCGGAGTGGGCTATAGGGCTGGAAGGAGGGATTTAAAGAGGGTGATTTAAAGGGGTTTGGGTGGATGGACGTGTATTTGGATGGTGGTTATTACTGTGGGGGTGTTTGAGACAAGGTGACTGTCTTTTTCTTTTTTTCATTATTCTAGTTAGTGTAGGATACTTCTAGGAACATTTATATAGGTTTCAATTTATTATTATTAAATTTAGGATACCTTTAGGGACGTTTATGTAGTTAATCGCCACGTGCTAGCAAAATTAAAAAAATTCCTAGTGCAGTGATTTATATATGTAATAGTTTATATTTTTCGTTTATTATGTAAATAAAAGTGAAAAACAAATAAAAAAAAGTCTTCACTTTCACTTGAGAAATTTTTTTTTCTATTTATTTTTTTTTTATTCTGATATTTTTCTTTCAGCAAAACTGAGCAATTGAAAAATTTCCCAATCCTAAGATTGCATAGCAATGATGTCAACTAAATGGTTTTGATATCAATCAAATATAAATACACACACACACACACACACACACACACACACAAACACACACACACATATATATATATATATATATATATATATATATATATATATATATATATATATATATATATATATATATATATATATATATATATATATATATATATATATATATATATATATATATATATATGTCTATTTGTCTATTTGTATACATATAAAAGTTTTCAGAAGTTTTCTTTAGCACTTTGCATTCTATCGCACGGCGAGAAACTACCGTAAAGAAAATTATTCCCATCTTCCTTGTTTGTAGGTTCTAGCTGGAGCTAAGTTGCTATATTACTAGTTATATCAAAAATGAAGAACTAATTAAATTTTGGTTTACTACCATGGTAAGCTGCTATTTCTGGCAATCTTGGAGCATTGACTTGCCCGTGATATCCAGATAGATACCAATTAATCTTAATTTTTAAGCTTAAAATAAAATTGCTGACAATTAGTTATGTCTATTCTCCTAAACATACGGGACTATTCGAAAATGGTTTATGTTTTTGTTGTTGTTTTTTGCGCAGCTCCGACGGTATCTCAAACGAGCCTGAAAATTGGAATGTTAACTTCCAAACATTTTGACCAACAAAGATTTTGTAATATACATTTTCAGAAATATAGACATTGAGGCAATGACTTGTCCGAGGGTTTAACTTGCGCCCCAATATCGACACCATCACTAATATCATTTTTTAATTACATTAAAAAACTTTTTATGTATATCCCTTTTTATCCTATTTAGAACTTTCCATATATGAGGGGGAGGACTGCTACTCCCTCGGCCCTTAACGGTTAATCCTAAAAATAGATTTTTGCACAAGTATGGTTCAAAAAACAGTTACCCCAGTAAAGACACGTCCATCACAATAAAGTATGGGAGAGAATGGGTAAAAAATCACTAAACACATATCTGGCCTATTCTCTTCAATTGAAGACTTGAAAGGTTGGGGGTCCCGGTGAAAATTCTTTCCAGTGGATGTCCCCCGCCCTTCAAACCCTGCAGAGATACGCATACAAATGTAATATTTAACATTAAAAAAAGACTCTTATTGCAGGCAGAGGGTAGTTGTCATTTCCTCTGCATTCAGAGGGCATACTTAGTCGTAAAATATTTCTTGAAATTAAGGGAGAATCTGGAGGAAGATTCCCCTCTGTATGGATCTGAAGAATTTCACATGAAAGCTAAAAATTTCGGACAAAAAATACCCTTTTTTTCACAAAATTTTTGTGAGAGTTTTAGCTTAAACTAAATGTAATATTCATTTAGCTCTGTGAATAAGAATGTGCCACAGCCACTAAGGCTTAAAAGAATGACCTAAGCTCTTCGACATGGTTGAGTCCTTCTGTTGCTCTGAGCATTGCACTTGTTATCTTTCTAACAAAAAAAAAATATACGTTTTCTTATTAAGCCCAAAAACTTTTTGTTACGCTACTATTACAGGAACTGCAAACAAGGATAAATGAATTAGTTAATTTAGAGGGGGCTGAGCAGGGAACGAAGTCCCACAAAATTTTGAAAGAAAAATTTAAAGTTTCGAAAAATCAGTTGATTCTTGATGTTTTAGTGCGATATTAGCTTGAAACTCCATCCCCTGGGGGTATGGCTGTAAGCTGTTTTATTTGCTTTGCTGTCACACCTCAATGATGTGCTTTTATTTTAGGCTTTTTAAAGAAAACCTGATAAATAAACTAAGATTCACAAAAAAAGGTGCCAGACGTTAGAAGTATAAACCCATAGGGGTCGTTCCAACGGCAATGAGAAGTCATTGCTTATTAACGGTAGGTAAGCCAATAGGCGGGCGTCGTACTCTTACATAACTTGAAACATTGTCAGGCCACTGCATGTTCAACCTCCTACCCCCATATATTTTCATTTATCCACAAGAGTATTTTTCCTTGATGATAAAAAATGGGCTTAAAAGCGACAATAGGAAAAGGAAAAAATTTATTAAGTCTGCGATGAAATTGTAAAAATGAATTATTATTTATTTTTTTCCGTTAGAAGTGGCGGCAAAGCCAAGCCTTAAACTTGATAAAATAAAGAAGTGTTTTAAGCGAGGTTTCAGCTCAACGTGGTTTGTCACCTAGACAATTTCATAGCTACTACTGCAAATACTGCTACTAGTACTAATAACTTCCTACAGCATCAAGCCACCTTAGGTCAACAGAGCAAAACTCCTCTGTTCACTCTCCCTAAGAAGTTCGAATTTCCCAAAGATCCTTCATTGCAACCCCTTCTTGTTTCGTTCGAAGACAACCTGCTTTTTGGGTAGCCCCAGATGGATGACCAAAAAGAACAGTCTTTAGCAATCTCACATCCGTCATCCGTAAAGCATGTCCTAGCCATCTCAACCTCCCTATCATTATGGCCATAGAAAGTGTTATTGAACCATATTTTACATAAGGCTTATTTTTTACATGTGGTCAGTCAAACAGGTACGTAAACTACTCGTAGACAATCTCTCTGGAAAATATTTAACAAGTCTTCATCTGCCGACCGAAGCACCCGTAATTCCGAACCATACTTAACAACTGTCATTAGCATAGTTTCCACTATTCTAGCGTTGGTTCGAAGACTAATCTTCCTATGCATCAAAACTTTTTTCAACTTCGAAAAATCACCCTGGGCCGTCGGTATTCTGCTTTTTATATATTCACTGCAACCTCCATCTCTACTAATAATGCTACCCAGTTAAGTGATGTGAAGCTAATCAAACAGTTCGTGATAACGAACTGTAAGTAAGAAGCGAAGCGACTAAATAGTAACCAAACCTCGAAAAAACAAATTCTTGATAACAATAGATTCATCAAAACAATCGAATTTTGATGCTTATTCAAAATATGTTAAATTTATTGAGTTAAGTGTTAACCCTTAAAAGTAACGAGCCTGAAAAAATTTACCCAAGTTTTTAAAAGGGAGAAAACACCCCCCCCCCTAAAAATGAATTGATCTTAATGAAAATCACACCATCAGGTTCAGAATGCCAGGGAACTCTATTATATAGGTTTGAAGCTCCTATAAACAAAAATGTGGAATTTTGGATTTTTTTTTTGCCAGAAGAAAAATCACAGATGCGTGTTATTTGTTTGTTTGTTTTTTGTAGTTTTCTTGCATCTTTTCTCCTGGGGTGATAGAATCAAACGTGGTCATAGAAAATCGGGAAAGAGATCATTTGATCGGAAAATAAAGGTTCTAATGCCCTTTTCAAGTGATCAAAAATATAGGAGGGCAGCTAGCCCCCTCCCAATTTCCTTTTTCTCCAAAATTTCCCGATCAAAATTTTCAGATAGATTGGGGTGGAAGAGGAGCGTGTGTAGCTGTGTTGACCTCAGGTGGCTCGGTGCTGCGATGAGTTGTTAGTTGTAGTTGAAGTAGCAGTATCTAAAAAACAATCAGAAGTTAAATAAAAAAAAGCTTTTTTTAACTGTAAGTAAGGAGCAACATTAAAACTTAAAGTAAACATTAAAACTAAATGCTTATCATTCTAATTAATCGGCCATTGCGTTTCAGGAGTCATTCTTAAATAATTGGAACAAAAATCAAAGCTTTAGCGTAAAGACCAAGGTATTGACGAGCGGACAACCGCCCTCATATACGTAATAGTTTCTGTTCGTTTTAAGTTATAATGTTGCTCCTTACTTTAATTTAAAAAACTTTTCTTTACTTAATTTTACAAGGAATGAGATCGCTAGGACACGTTCTTGGATGAAGGATGACAGATAGCTAAAGATTGTCTTTGTTGGCCAATCGTCTAGGGCCAAATGGAGAGCAGGTCGTCCCCGAATGGTTTGGGAGGATGTCATAAGGAAAGATTTATGGGATATGAGGAACTTCTTGGGAGGGTGTAAAGAGGTATACTTTGAACAGAGAGGGATGGACGAAGAGTGTTTGTAGCTGTATTGGTCTCCGGTGCGTTGGTGCTGGAACAAGGTGTTAGCAGTTGTAGTAATAACAGTTAAAGCAGTAGCAGCTACAGTCAGACTTGTGATGCATCCTATCTGCTCGTCTTGGTATATTATTACACTATGTTCCATACATTTCAGAATGTAAATAATCTATATAGATAGCTTACCACATTTCTGTGCTTGTTTAAGCAATTATTGAAATAGGGGTAAAATTAAAATGTCGGGGAGAGACCATAAACCCGGCTTTATGGCAAGTTACGCCATTGATCAAGTTTATAGTTTGTCAGGGTTCCAGGTTTTCTTAATTAAATCATGTTATATTCGAATGTGTTTCTTGTTACGTTCAAACTTTTCTCTCCCAAAAAAAGCCTCTCACGTATTTGATTATCTAGTGTCAGTGTATCTTTCAAAGGTGCTCATTAATCAAGTGAAAACGAGACTTAAACATCAGACTAGAACATATTTTGGAACCAATATCGACAAAAACGTCAGCCTTGAGAAAAATGATCCCAGTAGATTTCCAGAAAGCATAACACATTTCTACGAGTTCTCCCCTTTACTTTTCCTTTCTTTTTCATCTCCCGAGTCCGCCATCATTACCAGAAACTCCGCCCATTCTCTTTGGATGATTTTGATTGGTTATTCAGTCTCGAATAAGCATGAAACCCTCTTTTGCGATGGCTGAAATTCCTTTGGGCTAAGAAAATGTAAGTAATACTTTAATTAGGAAAGTAAGTCAACTGTGGACTAACGACTTATGCGAATCCAATGAAAAAACATGTCATCTGTAAATCCTTCAAAATGCGGCAGCTTGAAATTCATTCATGGTGAGAGAACTTTGCCGCCAAGAAAACCATAAATAAAATTCAGTACGGAATTAACTTCTGTGAACTTGCCTAGAATTCGCCATCAACTGCCAGTTTCATATGATTTATAACTCTGTTAGCCCACCTAATAAGAATTCTAATTAAGTTCTTTGAGAAAATTATACACAATTGAACGGAACAATTCAGCCGCAATACCTGCTGCTCGTATAGAGGAAACTGCTTAAAAGTAATTGTCATCGCCAGCATTGGTGTTTTAAATTGCACTGTGTAACATCCTTCAGAAAGGAAATTTTCTAAATTATGGTCAACTTCCTATTATAAAATGAATTAGTTAATCATTAGTAACTGTTGGTTATCGTTTGGCTCACAATCTGTTTTAAAGATTTTGTTATTTATTCTCCCAATTACATGTGTGTTGAAATTAAAAATGCTAAATGTCAACTCACCTGTTCTCTTCCAGTATTTTGCTTGATATACCAATTTTTAAAATAATTTTTAGGTCTGAATTGGGTCTTTTCTAACATTGCTGAAAAGGCTGTATATTTAAGAGAGAGGAGAATATTTTCAACTGAATTTTTTAATTTAATAAAATTAGCCTTCAATTATTATTGAAATTTGTTGTAATATTTAATATATTATAATTAAATCTAAAAACGTACCTGGTTCCTTGCATGGTTCTTAGATTCTTTTCTGATACAAGAACTCGTTCTTTCTTGGTGTTTGTGATTTAATTCTCTTAGTCCTGCTTACTAATTAAAATAAACTAAAATGAATTGAGCTTAACTTTGAGAAAGTCTATCTAAAGTGTTTCTCCATGAGTCAAATTTTACCACTAATTAAAACTTCATTGAGAGACTTTCTTTGAGAATAATCTCATTTGAGATACTTCCTCATATAAGAAATATTCTTTGAAAGTAAAAAGCGAGATTTTAAAAAGTGAATCTGCGAAAATGTTTGTTTTAGAAGTTCGAGACTATCCAGAACCCTCACTATCTTTTAAGCCTATTCTTTAAGACAACCCACTAAGCCTGTGCCCTACGAAGACATATTAGATGGGTAGGCTGCAACATTTCAAGGGGGAGGGCATTTAAATAACTGGCAAGATGTTCAAAAAAAAATAAGAGAATAAATAAGGAAACAATTTTGCACATATTGAGACATCCCGGGATCCGCTCTTCGTCTTCTGTCTAAATGTGTCTGATCCAATTGACCTGCTAAGACCTGAGATAACCCATGAAATTAATATTTTTTTTTTTTTCAATATTAGGGAAGTTGCTAAACATACTCTGCCCTCCTGTGAAAGAAAAAAAAACAATCAATTTAAACGCCCAATAAAAGGCATCGCCAATCTAGTCTAGGTTCAAGTTAAAATGATAATGTTATGTTTCCGAAAAACAAGGCAAATACTGTCTTAATCAAACCCCAATCTTCACTCAGACCTCAAATTTTGCAGCATGATGAAGAATTTAATTCAAAATATTGAAATGTAAAGACAATTTAAATGAGGAAATTCCTTTTAAGTTCTGGGAAATTTTGCAGTTTTGAGGCAGGTGAAAAAGACATTAATCTTTAAAAATGTTTGAAATTGATTATTGACTAGTACAGTTCCATAGAGGACAGCCCTAGGTGCTGAGTCACCCCTCTTTGCCTGCCTTGAACGAATATTTATCTTCAAGGGGCTTATAACCTGGGGACAAAGAAATATGTGGGGAAGGAGTTGCATCATATCATTTATAAACTTAAAAATACCAGTGTGTATGCCTGAATCTCAATTTATAGACGGCTCTATTTTAAAGGATGAATTATAGTGATACACAAAGAGCTGTGTATAGTCATACTATAGTTATTCACACATTCATAGTCTATAGTCATACACAGAGAGCTTGAAAACAGAGCTGTGTATAGTCATACTACAGTCATTCACACAGCCATATTCTATAGTCATACACAGAGAGTTTGAAAACAAAAAATAAAAGAAAAAGCTTTAAGAAGGGACAATGTGTCCCCAAAGAGTTTTTTTTTTTTTTTATCTTTTTTTATTACTCAGGAACGTTATGATGCTTGTCTAATTGAGCAAGAAAAGTCCAGAGCTAATAAGATTTAATTTATAAGAGTGAAAAATAGGGACAAAAGCCAAGACAACTTTGATTGATTGAGTTATTGACCCATTTAATTTCCAAACTCTTTAATTTATTCTCTTTTCTGAATTTTTGAAATTTCAATTGAAATACTGGAGTTGTGTTGCCAAGGATCCAGATAAATATAAAATGAGGTAATGAGAGCCAGATTTAAAATCTAGAAAGCAAAATTTCCTCTCAGGGGTATCGTTTGCGGGGGGGGGGCAATGGGGCAGTTGACCCCAATAATGTGGGGGAAAATTATTATATATTCCGTGCCCCTTGACTATCCAGATATGGACCCCTCTTGCCCTCCCCAATAAAAATGCTGGAGATTCGCTCCTGGTTCTCTTTAATGAATATTTACTAGTTATTCAACCGATATTCTCCCATAATTTTCGATGCACTGAACTTGACAGTGGAGTTTCCAACGATATAATTCACCCTTCCAGAGTTTTTGCCCCCTTTTCAAAAATGGGTCAAATGTTCTCAGGCTCATAAACTTTAGCGATCAGAATTAAATTTAATTAATTTTACATGACTTCGAATTACCGGATTAAAGATTACTATTAGTATGAGTCACTCCTTGCTTACCGTCAGTTACCACAAACTATTTGAAAGTTTTTCTTGCGCATAGTCTTACAAGTTAATTCGCTAATTGCAGCCTATTAACTTAGTTTCACCTTGAGCAAAAAAACCTATTTCGCCTTAGTGAAGCTGTAGGTACTACCAGAGAGGAGCCAGGGGGAGAAGTTCATTTTTTCTCTGAAAAAGACAGTGAAAACTTCACTTTGATTCCTAGGCTCCTTTGTATTTAACACGCGCCCTCCTTCGTCTTTGGTAACATTGAAAACTCATCTTAGTGAAGATATTATCACCTATTAACACATTTAAATAACTTTGTTTCAGTAACATTACATCTGTTACTGTCTCTAGAAAATTGCCCCCTCGGTCGGATGGAATTTTCTGAGGGTGTCTAATGGTTCTGGTCCCATATTATCATACACCTTCCTTTCTTTATCATTCATAGTAATATAGAAACAGTTTAAACTACTTTCCTTTGTATTGTGATTTTTTTATCCACCTCAGGGCTCATCCCATCTCTCTAAGGTCCCAGCCAGTGCCCAGGTGAGTAAGCAGGAAGGGCTTTTATCTTTCAACCGTGTTTTTTATATATTAGGCTACTACTTATTCATAGTTTCTTATAATTTTCATAGAATTCTTGTTATCTACCGATATTACGAATTTTTGCCCGAGCTGATTAGGCTCTTAGTTAAATTTTAAAATTAGTCTTGGTAACAAAAATCTTTTCAAAACACTTCTCAGAATGGAAGCAAAAGAAGAAGTATTGAGCTAAGCTTTTCTTTTCCCGTTTTCTTTGTGTGCAAGAATATTAAAGTTTGGAGCTGGTACTCTAGATTTTAAAGCTTCAATTTGAAATGAGCGCAATATTTTTGAATTAATTCAACAACATTTTATTGATTGAATTTATTTTAGATGTGACACTAAAATGCTAGTTTATATTTACATAGGAGGAGACTGGGATAAAGCAAGATTTTAGTACGAAAAATCGTAATGTTTCCAGAATGTTTCTTCCATGATTAACAAATTCCTATAACTATGCAAAGAATTAGCTATTTTGCTCCAGTCCTAAGTGCTTCCAAACATTTCTCCTATGCCAAATCCACCCTTGGGATTTTAATCTTTTTGCAATTAGAATAAAAGAGTGCATTCAAGATATTTTCGGGAATCCTGACCTGCTGTTAAGCTTCTCAGAGTATATTTTCCTTTTTAACCTTTCTTTGCTTTTTATTTCTTACAATTAAGTTTTTTTTTTCTTTAGCTCGTTTTATCTTCTAGATTTGGTCAGAAAGATAGAAGCAAATAAATGGGGTATTAATGCTTTATCGTCAAGACTAGAATTTTGACCCCATTATTTAAGGAAAACTTGCTCTACCCAAACTATTAAACAATATACATTTTTATTTCTTTTCCATTGAAAAAAAGAATCAGAAATTTCCTGACCGAATTTTATAGGAAAAATAAATTCGAAATTGGTATTTTGTAAGCAGTTGCAGGTAATTCGGTTTTGTATATTTGTTTGGATTGTTACAAGGCCTTCTTCTTCTTTGGCTGCAGAATGGAAATGTAGTGCTAACCCCGTAGGCATTTATGAGCTGGGATAGTGCTGTATAGCTGAAAAAGGGACTTACGAATTCTTACGATGATGATTCTACTGTTCTTTTGTATTTTTTATTTTCAAATACTGTGAAGAATGCCATTGCCAACAAATGTATTAATCGTTGTAGCGACATATCCATGTATGTTTTCTCGTTATTATCTGTTATTATTGCAACATCATCATAGTAAGTATTGTATGCTTGGTGTTGACTGTTAAAAGATTTTTAATTCGAAAATCGAGTTCTCATGTTCACTTGAGTATGTTGTTATTATGTGCTTCGGAAATTATCTTTTAATAGTGTTTTTTTTTTTTTTTTAAATATGGGATTTCAAAATTCTCCCTTTTAACGAGAAGCATTTTTGAGTATGATGAAAGGCCATCACTCATTTATTACTCCCTATAATAATGCGTGGACTATTAAAAATAGTTTACTTATCGGTTATATAATAGACACAATAAAATTTTGACACAAGAAACTGGTCAAGTAACTGCTTTATGCTATTGATCATTTGGATGACAGAGATCAGATGGGATACATCCCACCGTCATTTACAATCATACTTAGCGGAGTGCAAGTGGCGGGCGGCAGCAAAGGAAGAAGGAAGACCTCCTTTTAACGCGATTCGTAACGACATTTCTGCGTCCTGGGTACATAATTCTAAATTATAAGTATTATATTTTCGTCATATCTTGTTTTATTCCATTAGCTTTATCAAAAGTTTGGGCTATATATTTTCATATTAGGGAGGGGGAGGGTTAAAGCATACCATATACACAGCAATGGTTAGTTTACGCATTTAATATTTGTTATGCTTTACAACCCACCCCCAGTCCCATAATGTGCAAATATATAGCCCAAATTTGTTTCTAAACTATTCTATATTCATCATATTTTGTTTCATTTCATTAGCATTAATTCAACTTCACTTTCCGAGTGTCTATTATATAACCGTAAGTACCAAAATTAGTTATATTTTGATAATAGGTTTTCATGAAGCATGCATTTAAATTAGTCAATCAAAATAAATTAAACTTTTGTGCTTAATTAAGCTAAACTAAACTCTTGTTGTTCATTTTCTTATATTTCTGTAAATTAATAGCCAGTTATTTATTTCTAGCCATAGTCATGCGCATTGATGAGGGTGTTCAATGATTGTCCCCACCACGCCAAAATATTAAATTATTTACAGCGTCTCTTGTAATTTGTTGTTCATTTCCATTCCATTCGTCAATTTTTTTTCTTATCTGGTGCTCCTTACAAAAAAATGAATTGCACTGTGTGCCTGAGTTTCAGCCTTGAATTAACTTCTCAATTTAAAATATCCCATTATACCTTTTGATCACTTTGATAGAGAATCCTAACTTGAAGCAAATCGCAGTTCATGTTGGGGTTTAATACATTACCTTACTTAACTGCAATAACAGACAATAGTTTGTGACAACATTTTTGCCCTCTGTGGTATTGAAAAATTTATGTAATACTGATAAGTTCTTAATGAGCTTTTACTGTTCATTCACTTTGCTGTTTACCCTCGCTACTTAAGCGGGCTACGGGTTACTTCAAAAAACTTTTATTAAAAAAAATAAGGAATGGAAATGTTACCGTGAATGTCCAAAATTGGTAAATGCCTCCATTCACCGGCGAATGTCTAGACTACCTTTTTTCTCCTTGGATTTAGTCAGGGTTTCCAGTCAACATTTTCAATTTTATGCAAGGTTTGATGGTGACAGGCTAAGTTACGTTAAGTTTTTCACACAATTTTAAGATTTATAACCTAATTTAACCTAAACCAACCAAACCTAACATAAGTTTGCAAAGCTAATTGAACCTAAGCACAGAAAAAGGAATTTCAGACATTCACTGGAGACTTCTGATGTTAACCAGCTTTTGGACATTTAAAGTAACAAATATTTTCAATGTATATGCAGTGAGCTAACGAACCGCACCGTACTCTAAAAAAATCAGAAATATTTAATTCCATAAGTATACCATATACTTTCTTTCATTAAATCTTTCAGAAATGTCAACTCTAATAGAAAAATAATATATTAAGCATCATGGAGCAAAGCCATAGCTCAAACACTATTTTCTGCAAATTAACTGATTCAAATGATTTCTTATAGATATTAGTTTTCTAGGAAATTACTTGGCGAGAAGGCTAAACCTACTCATAAATATTCCGAAGCTTTTCAGAGTCACCTTTGAATCTCATCAAATCAAAATTACTTAATCGGTAGCTAGCTTGTATAATCAACGAACTTGCTTTAGCCATAATGAATGCTCATGGTTACAGACACTTTTAAAGCCAATAAAAACCATAACAATGCCATAAATTTGTGGGAAAAATAACATTTCTTTGTAGGCTTCCGCTGGGTATAAAAGTAGGTTTTGAGCTAACCCTCGTCATTAACGTCATAGGTTTTATCTAGTCCTAAGAGGTAAAAATGTTATTATAAGTTAATTATATTAATCACAAAATTAGCACAAAAGCAGTGATTAGAGAGCTATAATATTTGTTATGGTATAACAAGAGACTATGTTTAGAATTATTTATTATAAGGAAAACGCATTGAAACTAGTTGTCTATACTTTTATGGAATAACATCTTAATTAGGAACTAAACCTAGGATATTTTTCAGACCATGAAATTTTTCGTCTGAAAGACATACAAACATTTAATTGCAGTAGATAATTTATTAATTCGACTTATCATTTTACTTATTCTTTTTCTATTTCTGCCTTCATTCTGGAATAATAATAGAGATTGAAATCTACTCTTTTGTTTTGACGATAATTCTAAATGGATGTTGTCTAAAGTGATCACAGAAAAAATTATTATAGTTGGCGACTTTTTAACTAAAATGTTCTAGCTTTTTTTGCCCGTATTCCAGGGAGCAGACATGGTTAACTTTCTACCAAAGTTAATTATGGGAACAAAACAGAAGATGCCTTGGTTCAAGGTGCTTCTTTGAAAAACAAAGGACTAAAACAGTCCTCAGTAGTCAAATCTATTCCCTGAAGTAAATAAAACATTCATTTTGAGTCTCCTAGCCTTACAACTACAGATACAAATTTTCAGTTTTGGTTTGTGTATCATGGCTATTGAACATCAAGGTAGCCATAAGAGAGGATAAAGGCAGCTTTCTTTCAACACTCATAGAATGAAAAGGAAAGTAAGAAGTTATCAAAGATATATGCTTATAGATTTTACCGTCGTCTGTGAAAAAATTTTAAGTTTCACCCCCACCCTCTCCCCTTAAAAAAATTATATTTTTTATTGTCGGAGATATGTAATCCATTATAGCCTACATACAAGCGTATCTTTTACGTCTGTGAAGCGACCCAAGCAACTCTAAAACCTACTGCCTGTTTTTAAAGTTTAGTTACAAAAATTCTTCAAAATTTTAGTGATTTTTCAAAAAAAAATAAAGAGACAATTGAAATACTTTACTCAGAGCCATACTTTAGCAGTTCAGAGCAGAACTGCCTTTTTTGGGGGCGAGGGCGTAAAGATGCGAAAATCCAAGTCCCAATTCAGTCCACGGTTTTCATATTCTCGTGGTACTCAAATAATTTATACTCCACGGGTACTCAAATAATTTTCCAAAAAGGAGATTTGTGTGTTACATTTTTAAGTTAAATTTCAGTCAGCAGAATTTTTCCCAAAATACAAATTCCGTGCATGAGCTTGAAGACGACTTGGAATATTATCTCCGTAATTTATAACTTTTGTAAATCAGTAAAGTAAATGATATTTTATTTTTAATTTTATACTCTTTATCTCCTGTCGTATCAATCCTACAATTTTTTCTTATGCCTTCAAGTTGTAGGAGAGGTATCAATTCACAAAAGTTTATTGCAGAAAGCAAGGATTTTTTTCAACTTTTCTAATGAAGAAACAAAACAATTACTATTTGAAAATATAGGGATAAATTTGTTCTTTCGATAAAAATAAAAAAGAGCATTTCTTCACTCTAGGGGGGGGGGGGGGTAAAAATCTAGAAGAAATTTTCTTTTCTCCATCTGTCCTCCAATTAGCATCCCTGAATTGTAAATCGTAATGGTCTGCATCGCCTTTCTTTACCGAAAGAGCATTATTTACCTCTCTGTTTAAACAGTGTTCGTGGCAATCAGATGTTAGTTTCTATGCTGATGGTAAATAGAAAATTCCTGTCACTATTATTAGTCAGTATCCATATCACCTTCCGTATTCATATTATTTGATAAGCAAATATTTCAATGTGCTGAAATGTATCTTAATACGAAAAAATATGGGGTAATGTATATAATTCCAAGACTTGCATGACACCCTGTTATCGCTAGAACTTTTTATTTATTACGCGGCCATTATGCACGATGACAATTACTCTGATCTGAAGAAAGGATTATGTTTTGGAGAAAAAAGCTTAACTATTTATAATCAGAATATTTCAGATCGAAACTTTTTGTGACTTCGCTCATATATCATCAACTTAAAATATTTATCTTTATACCATCAGAATATTTATCTATCTTTATTTACATAATTATTTTTCAAATATAATTGATTAATTTTACAATATATAAATACCAGATATTTTTTTATTTTTGTTTACAGTCTTTGCTTTCGTGCTTTATTGTGTCATGCAGTTCATGGTAACAACAAAATGAACAAAATGTAAGGAACGACTCGAGCCAATTGTAACGGAACTCTAAGAAGGAAGTTTTGTATAACAATCAATACATCTAACCGATTTGTATAAAACGGAATTGTTTTGTTTTTTTAAACTGGTTAAAAATATATAAAATTAATTAGACTCAATGTTAACCATTAAAAGCTGTGAGCCTAAGAAAATTTGTCTTATTCTTGAAAAGGAGGAAATACCCCCATAAATGCATGTGATCTTAATGGAAATCAGGAGTTAGATTCAGAATATGAGAAAACTCTACGGTAGGGATTTCTTGCTCCAATCTACGAAAATGTGGAATCTTTATTTTTTCTTGTCAGGGATGATTGTCTGGAACTGATGGTCCCAGAAGATCCCAAGAGAGCTCGTCCGAATGGAAATCAAGAGCACTAGTGCCCCTTTTAAGGGATCAAAAAGATTGTACCACGGGGAAGTGTCGTCTTCTGCCATATTGTGGCACCAATCTACGATTTTGAATTGATTCAAAAGTGTCGAAAAACTATATACCGGTATAGATCTTGCCAATTGCAGTGGAAGTAAAGCTGCACCATGACGCATTCGTTCCTGAAAAGTCACGAAGCACATGCAAGATAAATATTAACTAGGTAGACTCGCTTGATTTTTCATGACTTTATATTCAGTGATAGATAATTGCACATCATATATTATGATTAGTAGGTGGGCTACTGAGAAGGCGTGGGTGCCAAAGCCTAAGAGAGCACATTTCAATGTCTAATTTGTATAAATCTCAATGACCCTTCAGATAAATATAGAGAAGGGTATGGCAGGGGATACGAATTATTAGTGCTGAGGAGGGGGTATTCTTTCCCCTTTGACAACGACAAGCTTTTACTGTCTTCACATGCCTGACGACAAAAAGGCTGGAAGACGCAAGGCGGAGCGTCAAAAGCCTCGTCACAGTGTTTTTTGGAGGGAGTTCGTGGCAAGGCTAGAAGGAGCTTTGTTTTCATTGATTTTACATGGCATTATTTCTCTTTTTCTATTTATCTACAGAATTTTAATTTATTAAAACATATTTATTCGTTGTGTTTAAACATCAAAAAACCATATTGAAGAGGTCTCAACTGTTTCGGCCATGTGGAAGATAAAAAGTCATGCAGAATTTCCCTCCATATGGAGAATATAACCCTCTCCCTTCACCCAAAACTTCAGTATTAAGATTATGAGCAATCTATTCAATAAAACTAATAAAAAAATAAAATAATAAGGCATTGGACTTTATAGTCCCTACTGGCGGTGCTCATCTCCGCTTCTGAGCCCTTCAGCCAGGAAGCGCAATGGGGGGTTGGGGGCCAACCATCCAATGCTTTTACACACCCTTCCTGTTTACTTTCCCCAGATTTCTTCAAGTACCTATTTAGAGCTGAGTCACGCCACTGACCCCCGTCCCAAACCAAATAATAGGGTACACTAGGTATCGAACCCTCGCCCTCTCGGTTAAAGGATCCTAAATCCAGCGCACCAATCCACTAGGCTAGGACAAGACTGCTGGAGGGTCAATTGCCCTCCAATCTCTTTGGTCACTTAAAAAAAAATTATAACATATTGATTTCCTTTTGAATGAGCCCTCTTTCGAACTTTTAGGACTGCTGGTTTGATGCGATCACGCCTAGGAAAAAAAACAAATAAATACTCATCCGTGATCTCTTTTCAGGCAAAAAAAAATCCACATTTTTGTAGACACTAGCTTGAAACATCAATAACAAGGATCTTTGATATGCTGAATCTGATAGTGCGAATTTCACTAGGATTACTTAATTTTTTTTGGAGAGTTCTCAGGCTCGTAGCATTTGATAGGTAACATCAAACTTAATAAATATTATAGTCTAAAACCAGGATCGAAATGTTGTTTTTTAGTGATTTGGTTACTATTGAGCCGAGTCGCTCTTAACTTACAGTCGTTACAGTCAAATTGTTTGATTCTTTAAGAACAACTGCTGAAACACAAAGGCCAATGAAAAGCAATCACCAGCCTATTTACACTATTAAAAACTTTAGTTTAATGAGTGCAGTGTTGAGGAGAAGGGGGTCCCCTCAAATATGGAATATATACGGAATGTTTTCCCTCCGTTTGAACTTTTTAATGGTGCTGCTGACTTGCAGTTGAAGAATAGCTCGTGTATTATTTATTTTATTAAAAGAATAAAAATAAATTTTAGAATACGTAAAGTAGTATGGGATTTTTAAGATAGCAGTGACACTAATGTGTTATTTCTTACCTATCGACATAAACCAAAGAAAAGAAAATAAGAGCCGAAGTCAAACATTAGTTTTGCAGGAAAAATTAGCGTAGGCTATTATCAGAAGCAGGCTTTAAAAAATGGAGCATTGGATTATAGACTACATTTTTAGTTTAATTCTAAATGTTTATGATGGTCCCAAGATAATATCTATTTTAATTTTGCTTTGAGGCAGGGACGAAAGAAATAATAGTTTGTTTTTATTTTCTTCTTTTGAAATACATTTTTGGAATTACCAGTTCTTGAGGGACAGGAGAGGCATTTGGCATATTTACCTGTTAACTAATGCCAAAAATTTTATTTTCATATTTAACTAATGCAAAGTTTAATTTGAAAAAAGTTAATGTTGCGCTCCCAGTCGGTAGATACTTTAGTTATTTTTATTTACACTTATTTTATTTTATTTTTTTAGCAAATACGAGAAACATGTTCTATTATCAATTTTGTTCCATTGTCGCATCGAAATTTCAGAAAAAAATAATCCTTTGAATTTGATTTGTGCCAAACCTAAACAATTAATTTGAATAATATATAACAAATTCAAATTTAGTGTTAATACCTCTCTTCATTTTGGCATTTTGACATCTTGTTTTATGTTTCAAGCATTATTTATCAGCATTGAATGTTCTATTTCAAACAAATGCTGCCTATTTCAACTTCCATCAATTTGCTCCATTTTAGAATTTTATAAGAAATTCTATACTTAGAATAGGTTATACTTAGAATATAAAGTCAGTAAAGTTAAACTGAGAAGCCTAAGATGATTTGGATTTCGGTGATTAGAATCTTTCTGACTTTTCAAAACGTTCATGAGTAGAAAAATTGCATTTCGTTGCGTGAAATGGCAACCGGCTTGAAAAAAAACCAGGCAGATTTTTTTTATACCGACGGAAAAAATGAAAAGCCCAGAGATTGTTTTCAATGCCATTTTGGTATTTATAGTATTTTAAGGCTTCGAGTACAACAGACTGAAATTCAAATTCATAGAACAATTTAATGC
The DNA here is from genome assembly GCF_032884065.1 of Artemia franciscana. NCBI lineage: Eukaryota > Metazoa > Arthropoda > Branchiopoda > Anostraca > Artemiidae > Artemia > Artemia franciscana. Next base: position 22,132,423 of record NC_088876.1, on the reverse strand, counting down.
TTAGATCAGCAGTATTTGTTGTTTGTGGTATTCTAGTGTATATTCTTATAACAGATTAATCTAAAAATTAAAAAAAAAATTACAAATTTGAAATTAGAAAAAAAAATAAATAATATCAATCAAAGTTTAAAAGATGCTGAACTTAAATGTTTCAGGTACTTCAGGTATGTATTGAAAATCAGATACAATTTATCAGATTTAGTTTTTAGACTTTAACATTTTTAATTTGGCAGTCATAATTCAATGTCGTTAAGTTACATTAAAAAAATATATATAGATTTAATTTCATTCGATCCGCTTAAACGAAGAAAGCTCTACCAACGGGTCGAATCCTTTCCCTTGGCATTTTATTTGGTTCTGAAGATGTTTGAAAGTTTCTTTTTTTTTCAAAAATGTGCTATATTATCTTTTTCAATTAATAATATTATCAGTAAACTAATGAATTTTGAGTAAAATGTGTTTTTTGGATTGTCAAAAATTCAAAAGATTACAATTTTTAACGTAAAATAACAATTTTTATTGTTTTTGGCTCTCTTGATAAAATGTGCTATATAACATACTGCCTTACGAATTACTACAGGCTACTTAACTTAAATTGTTAATCATTAGCAAGAATAGCTACAGAAAATATAGAAAAAGCCTCTATCTTGGTTTTCAAAGATTATTTAATGCGGTATATATTAGGTACGGATTTTCCATGAATAAAACTGAAAATAAGAGGACAAGAAAATTGTGGACAAAGATCATCAAGTTGGCCAAGATTCTAAGTGCCAAAGCAAACAGCCTCAATGAATAAAGGGTATTTTTTGCTCAAATTTCAGAGGCACCATCAAAAACTGTTTTGATTCGAATGTATTAATCATCTGGTGGGAAAGTGTACAGAATTATCCCTGTTTTGACTTTCTTTTGAGTTGAAAGAGTGCGTAAATACATTTTAGAGTGGGCTTATTCTGGGCTTCTAAACAACAGGAAAAATTATTTCTCGTTTTGAATATCCATTGGAATTCTAGGTAAAGAGCATTTTTTTTGTCATCCTTAGCCAATTTGGTCATAAATAACCGAAAATATTTTTATCTTTGACAAAACTGCAAAAACGATGCAGTTCGATGGGATTTTTATGGAAAAGGAATATTTACTAACTTAGAGATTTAAGATCCAATTGCCTTGATTCTCACCGTGCTGTTCAAGCCGTTCTTGCTGTTTTTTATCCCTATTCGAACTGTTATATACAACTTGAGGGGTTAAGCGCTTTATGTTCATATTCACTTAATATTAACTTATATACGCTAAAAACTTGAGCAATAGGTTCAAATGACTAAGTTTGATTTCCCAAAATATGACTGGGGCGTAATTTGTACCTTACTGTATTGAATGGTCCATCCATTTGTTTTTGCAAGTCTAGACTTACGGATTATGTATGCAAACATGTTCCTCTGTAATTTCTTTTTAAATAAGAGAAAACAAGACAGATCATGTAATTGATTCCTCTGAGAAAAAAAGTAGGTCTTGACAATTTCTATCATGTAAGGCCGATTCAAACATAGATGAGCTTCTTCTAATGTGGTTTAATGTGGGATATAGTCTATTATGAGAAATTAATGCAGGCAATACGTGTGTGTGTGATAAACTATCAATTTTGATTTAATTTATTGCCAAAATTAAAAATTGTAGGCAGTGAGAGTAAAATTTTATGGGCTATTTTATCTCCATATTTAATAAGTAATAATTTTTACTTCTAATACACGTTTATACTAAAAACAATGTTGGAGAAATTTTCTGGGCTTCTTCCTTACCCTAGATTAGTTCACATCATTGTCACCTACAAATTCTGTAATTTCAATAAACTTGTGTTTCATTTCAACTAAGGAAATTCTACGCAACGGCTCCTACTTTCTGCATACTGCGATCACTTACTTAAGTCAGGATTCAGAACTTATATCCACCTTATTTAAGCATATCGATTTTTTCTTTAAACTTTACATTTTCAAACCAAAATGCGTGCTTTCCATGTCAAACTTATAGCTCCCCCGTAGCCCTGTTCCAAAATACTTTGGCTTAAATGAATTTCCTACTTGCATACCTGGCGTAAGGTATTGGCACAGTGAAAAATAATAACTGCAAGCAAATTCGTTTCTAGGTGAGCCGTCTTTCTACATTTCTAGTTATCCTAGATAAACAATGAAATTATTCAATATCGTTGAACTTAAACTCAATGATATTCCATATCGTTGAACATTCAGCTGTTGTGGATTGATAATTAACTTTGAAATTTTCCAAGTTTCATTAGTAACCCAGCAATTAAATCTTTAATAAAACTATATTCAATAAATTAATTTTAATGAAGATTGTTGCTTCTTGTCGAACATTCAATTAGAATCATCTGAAAGCTGCTAATAGTAAAACCAGGGGTCTAATTTACTTTGGAGCAGGGGGCAAATCCCCCCGACCCCAATTCGCCCCCAAGAAGAAATTTAGCATATTCAGAAATCTTTTCAAAACAAAGATAGGCCTACATAATTCAAGTGCACACAGAAATATATCAGTTTCTTTAACATAACTTTTCTTCTCCCCCCCCCCCTGTATTTTGACAAAATAAAACTACTGAGTAAAATGTTATCCATCAGATTGTTTTAAAAACTGGTTTGATTACATAATCTCTAACAAAAATGTTTCAAGACCCTGAGTTCTAAAATGAGACAACGCTTTGAGCATTACTTTTAGCCATCACCACATAATTCAAGATCTAATGGTTTAGACACATAATTGTGCATATTATATTCGGACTTTCATATTCACTAATATATTGGAACCTTTAGACGCTCCCACTCATAATTCAGCAGCGTTGAATATTAATTTCAGGGTGTGCTGTTAAACGGATGCAGTCGAATATCGTCTTTGACTTAGTTCACATATTATTATTAGTATAACTTGGTTTAAGTTCATATAGTGACGGACAATTAGCCTACTACAGATTCTGGTGGAGACCCCTATTTGATCAAGACATAAAAACCTTGAACGTTATATACGAAATACGCGACACATGTTTATAACACATCCACAGAGAAACATTTCTCTGCGATAAAACTCTAATAAGCATAAAAGCGTGATCTCTAGATGCTCTCCAGGTTGTGCCTAAGATAAATATTTCCAGGTGGAAGGTCCTGCCCATAACTTTCAGATTTTGTTTCTAAAATTCTTCCGTCTTTATCATACCTTTTCTGGGAATTCAATTTTTTTATTCTTTAAGATTCGTATGACAATTCTGTACTGCAAATCCCCATTTTTAATTTCTTCTGCTACAAACAATGCTGAATTAATTACTTTCAAAGATTCTATCTTCTATTTAAAATTTATTCGTATTTATTGGTCAATTATCACAGCTGTTATATTTTGTATACCAGAATTATGTCTAATGTGTTTATATTTTGTTACCTTTTTTTAGTAAATCACAGAGGATTACAAAGTAAATAAATATTATGTTTTTTAAATTAAACAGAATACCTGATGGGTAAATTTTTAATTGATGAATTTCTATATTTAAATTCTGTATTTAAGTCGATCGTATTGATGTAGATCGACTAGATAGCTTAGGTTACATTACCAAAATTTGGAATGCCAATCTTACCGCAGGTCTTCTTTCATTTAACTTCACAACTTCTCAAATTTTGTCTTCCATCGGTTCTGGATAAAAGAAAATCAAATAGGTATTTGAACAAACGGCTAATTTTATCATCATGCTGTAACGTATCTAAACAATAATCCTCTGTACCCTCTCCTGAAGATAATAAAGTTCGTTACTGATCTGTTGAAATCTATTTCATTTGTATACTTAGCCTTATGGTTTGTTCATTAAAATGCTTCTCTTTTTTGCAAAAGAGAAACTCATTATTTATGACAATAAAAGCTCTAGGATTCTAAACATTAAATTGATGTCAAATCTCTTGCTCAAAATTTGTTTTTTAATAATGCAGATTCATAGCAATCAATGAAATTGGCGGATATACTGTTTCTCCGTTTGTATCCAGCCTATTGAATTTTTAAAACCAATTTCTTCCTAGGCATTTAAGGAATAACTCTTTAGGGCATCAAATATACAAATTTACTGAGTTGTTACTTACTTGAGATCATTGAAATGATTGCATCTAAAAGAATCAATATCCAAAATATAGAAGATCAAAAGGTGTCAGTTAGAATTATTCAATTGGGCTAACAAAACTGAACTAGATATTCAACAGAAAGAGCTGGCTAGCACAAGAAATCGTAAAATTTCGACATTCAAAACCCAGATCATTAAAACTGCACGGAAATGACTGGATATCCATTGAGAACTACCGTAAACCATTTCATGGGCATTAAAAATGTTTTTACAACCTGTGACAGTATGCATGCAAATATCCAAGAAGGTCCCCTGGATGTGAAAATCATAAAAATTATTTTACATATGCAGACCATAGTTATAGCACTATCTAGTGCTGTTTCACTCTTCTTTTTTCTCTTTTTTTCTTAAAAAATTCTACCCTTATGACTGCAAAAACGTAATATCCTTTTGACCCGTTGTAAAAGAATATTCTTTCAAATTTCTTAAAAGCGGTTAACTGTTGGTGGGTCCAGCTTTTTTTTTTTTTTTTTGCTTAGATCATAATATAGTTCTGAATTCGGTTGCTGCAGGATATCAAGGTGGGGTGTAATCGACCTAGTCATGTTTTTGTACTTTTGTAACTTCTGGGTGCGCTAGATAATTCTGGTATTTTGGGTGAATGCTAAGTAGCATGTTCATAATGTTATATATGTATATGCACGCACACAGACATATATATATCTATATATATAAAAATAAGTTGTTTGTCTGTTGACTGACGTCATGTTTGTGTGTCGACTGACGTCATGTTTGTCGACTGACGTCATTATAAGAATTGACCTGTATGTCGTCATGAAGTTGTTTGTCGACTGATGTCATGTTTGTCAACTGATGAAATTACAGACCCGGACACCGGAACACAAATGACGACCGGGACACAGGGAATATAAATAACGACCGGGACACTCAAAGAGAAATTACAGACTGGGACACCGGGACACAAATAACGACCAGGACACAGAGAATATAAATGACGACCAGGACACAGGGACATAACTACAACGGGGACGCCAGGGGCACAGGGGGGATAAATAAATGACGACCGGGACACAGGGAATGTTCGAAGAGAAATTACAGACCGGGACACCGGGACACAAATGACGACCGGGACACAGGAAATATAAATAACGACCCGGACACTCAAAGAGAAATTACTGACTGGGACACCGGGACACAAATGACAACTGGGACACGGGGATTATAAATGACAACCGGGACACAGGGACACAACTACAACGGGGACGCCGGGGGGCACAGGGGGATATATAAATGACGACGGGGACGCAGGGAATGTTCGATTAGCAATCACCATCAACAAAGCTCAAGAGCAATCATTAGAATAATGAGGTATAGATCTGAATACAGATTGTTTTTCCCTTGGACAGTTACATGTTGCATGTTCAAGAGTCGGTAAACCTGACAATCTATTTACATGCACAGACAACGGGACAGCGAAGAATGTTGTATATTCGCAAGTTTTACGTATTTAAAACATATATATATATATATATATATATATATATATATATATATATATATATATATATATATATATATATATATATATATATATATATATATATATATATATATATATATCACAGGTGGGACACAGGGACATAACTACAATGGCGCGTAACTAATATGGCGCGTAACGACTTACGCGTGCGGGGGGACTTGGGGGCGTAAGGCGCCCCCACCAAGTAGGTGTTTGGGTGGCGCTTTGCGCCACCCCAACAGCTAGTATATATATATATATATATATATATATATATATATATATATATATATATATATATATATATATATATATATATATATATATATATATATATATATATATATATATATATATATATATATATATATATATATATATATATATATATATATATATATTTATATATATATATATATATATATATATATATATATATATATATATATATATATATATATATATATATATATATATATATATATATGTATATATATATATATATACGGTCCCACGTTTTGTTATGAGAGAGAAGAGGATTACAGGAACGGATAAAACTTTTTTTTTTACCTTTATTAATTTAAAACTCGTAGCCGTATGTCCTCGGGCCAAGAGGAATTGATTACATAAAACATTGTTTTGAAAAATTCAGGCACAAAAAAGGCAATTAATTTTTTCCTAGTGGATGGAAACGCACATTT